>NW_027174773.1:0-73210 GCF_000390325.3 Nicotiana tomentosiformis | reverse complement strand
TATGGTTTCTTAGGACATATTCTATGGCCCGAAAATTTTTAAGGTGATCCGGGTCCGGGGGCCCGGGCCGACTCGGAAGGCGTGGGCTATATAGCACACGAAAATATGAGAATCAGGCGGAATTTTAGTTTTTTGGCCGTAAAACGCAAACAAACGAGAAACGGTCATGGCGGAGCGGTGACTATGGTTCCTTAGGTCGTATTTGATGGTTGGGAAATTTTTTGACGATCGGGGTCCGGGCCCACTCGGAAGAAGTGGGCTATTAGCACACTAAAATATGGGAATCAGGCGGGATTCTTATTTTTTGGCTGCATAACGCAAACAAAATGAGGAAAGGTCTTGGCGGGGCGGTGACTTTGGTTCCTTAGGTCATATTTGATGGCCCGGAAAAATATTAGGCGATCGGAGTCCGAGGGGTTCTGGGCCCTCTCGGAAGGCGTGGGTTGTAGCACACAAAAATATGGGAATCGGGCGGAATTCTAGTTTTTTGGCCTTAAATGCAAAAAATGAGGAAAGGTCATGGCGGGGAGGTGTCTATGGTTCCTTAGGTTGTATTTGGTGGCCCGCAAAAATTTTAGGATATCGGTGTCCGAGGGGCCCTGCCCACTAGAAAGGCGTGGGCTATAGCATACGAAAATATGGGAATCGCGCGGAATTCTAGTTCTTTGGCCGTAAAATTCAAAAAATGAGGAAAGGTCATGGCAGGGCGGTGACTATGGTTCCTTAGGTCATATTTGGTTGCCCGGAAAAATTTTAGGCGATCGGGTTCTTTGGGGCCCTACCCACTTGGAAGGCGTGGGCTATAGCACACGAAAATATGGGAATTAGGCCTAATTCTAGTTTTTTGGCCGTAAAACGCACAAAAATGAGGAACGGTCATGGCGGGGCGATGACTATGGTACCGTAGGTTGTATTCGATGACCCGGAAACATTTTAGGCGATCGAGGTCCGGGTGGTCCGGGCCTACTCGGAAGGCGTCGGCTATAGCACACGAAAATATGCGAATCGGGCGGAATTCTAGATTTTTGGCCGTAGAACGCATAAAAATGAGGAACGATCATGGCGGGCAGTGACTATGGTTCCTTAGGTCGTATTCTATGGCCCGAAAAATTTTAAGGCGATCCGGGACTGGGGTAGCCGGTCCCACTCGGAAGGCGTGGGCTATAGAACACTAAAATATGGGAATCAGGCAAAATTCTAATTTTTTGGCCATAAAACGCAAAGAAACAAGGAAAGGTCATGCCGCGTTCCGAGTGGGTCGGGCCCCTCCAGGCCTGGATCGCCTTAAATATTTTCGGGCCATCAAATACGACCTAAGGAACCATAGTCACCGCCCCGCCATGATCGTTCATAGTTCTTTTTCTTTTTCCGACCAAAAAACAAGAATTCTGCTTGATTCCCATATTTTCGTGTGCCGCCTTCCGAGTAGGCTGGGCCCCTCCGAACCCGGATCGCCTAAAATGTTTCTAGGCCATCACATACGACCTAAGGAACGATGACCGTTCCTCATTGTTTTTGCGTTTTACGGCCAAAAACTAGAATTCAGCCCAATTACCATATTTTCGTGTGCCGCCTTCTGAGTGGGCCTGGGCCTTCAGGTCCCGGATTGCCTTAAATTTTTTCGGGCCATAACATACAACCTAAAGAACCATAGTCACCGTCTTTCCATGAACGTTCCTCATTTTTTTGCGTTTTACGGCCAAAAAACTAGAATTCCGCCTGATTCCCATATTTTCATGTGATATAGCCCACGCTTTCTTAGTGGGCATGGCCCCCCGAACCCGAATCGCCTAAAATATTTTCTGGCCATCAAATACGATCTAAAGAACCATAGTCACCGCCTCGCCATGACCGTTTCTCGTTTTTTTGTGTTTTACGGCCAAAACACTAGAATTCCGCCCGATTCTCATATTTTCGTGTGATATAGCCCACTCCTTCCCAGTGGGCAGGGCCCCCGTACTCGGATCGCCTAAAAAAATTTCGGGCCATCAAATATAACCTAAGGAACGATAATCACTGCCCCGCCATGACTTCTCCTCTTTTTTGTGTTTTACGGCCAAAAAACTAGAATTTTGCCCGATTCCCATATTTTCGTGTGCTATAGCCCACTCCTTCCGAGTGGGCCCGAGGCCCCCGGACCATGATCTCCTAAAATTTTTTCGGGACATCAAATACGACATAATGAACCACAGTCAACGCCCCTCCATGACCGTTCCTCGTTGTTTTACGTTTTACGGCTAAAAAACTACGATTTCGCCCGATTCCACTATTTTCGTGTGCTATAGCCCACGCCTTCCGAGTGGTCACGGGCCCCCACGAACCGGATCCCCTAAAATTTTTCAGCGCGATCAAATACGACCTAAGGAACCATAGTCACTGCCCCGCCATGATCATTCCTAGTTCTTTTGCATTTTCTGGCCAAAAAACTAGAATTCCGCCTGATTCCCATATTTTCGTGTGCCGCCTTCCGAGTAGGCCGGGCCCCTCCGAACCCGGATCGCCTTAAATTTTTTCGGGCCATCAAATACGACCTAAGGAACCATAGTCACCGTTCCACCATGACCTTTCCTCCTTTTTTTGCGTTGTACGGCCAAAAAACTAGAATTTCGCCCGATTCCCATATTTTCGTGTGCTATAGCCCATGGCTTCCGAGTGGGTCCGGGCCGCCCGGATTTGGATCGCCTAAAATTTTTTTGGGCCATCAAATATGACCTAAAGAACCATAGTCACCGCCTTGCCATGACCGTTCCTCATTCTTTTGCGTTTTACGGCAAAACACATAGAATTCCGCCCGATTCCCACATTTTCGTGGGCTATAGCCCACGCCTTCCGAGTGGGCCCGGGGCCCCCGGACCCCGATCGCCTAAAATACTTCTAGGCCATCAAATATGACCTAAGGAACCATGACTGTTCCTCATTGTTTTGCGTTTTTTGACCAAAAAACTAGAATTCACCCTGATTACCATATTTTCGTGTGCCGCCTTCTGAGTGGGCCGGGCCCATCAAGACCCGGATTGCCTAAAACAATTTCCAGGCCATAAAATAAAACCTAAAGAACCATACTCACCATCTTGCCATGACCGTTCCTCATATTTTAGCATTTTACGGCCAAAAAACTAGAATTCCGCCTGATTCACATATTTTCATGTGATATAGCCCACGCCTTACCAGTGAGTAGGGCCCCCTGAACCCGGATCACCTAAAAAAAATTTGGACCATCAAATACGATCTAAATAACCATAGTCACTGTCTTGCCATGACCGTTTCTCATTTTTTTCGTTTTACGGCCAAAAAACTGGAATTCCGCCCGATTCCCATATTTTCGTGTGATAGCCCACGCCGTCCCAGTGGGCTGGGCCCCGCGAACCCGGATCGCCTAAAAAATTTTTCGGGCCATCAAATATGACCTAAGGAACGATAGTCACTGCCCCACCATGACCTCTCCTCGTTTTATTGCGTTTTACGGCCAAAGAACTAGAATTCCGCCTGATTCCCATATTTTCGTGTGCTATAGCCCACGCCTTCCGAGTGAGCCTGGGGCCCCCGGACCATGATCGCCAAAATATTTTCCGGGCCATCAAATACGACATAAGGAACCATAGTCACCGCCCTGCCATGACCGTTCCTCGTTGTTTTGCGTTTCACGGCTAAAAAATTGGAATTTCGTGCGATTCCCATATTTTTGTGTGCTATGCTCATGTCTTCCGAGTGGGCGCGGGCACCCGGACCCTGATCGCCTAACAATTTTCCGGGGCATGTAATACGATCTAAGGAACCATATTTACCGCTTCGCCATGATCGGTCCTCATTCTTTGCGTTTTACGGCCAAAATATTTGAATTCCGCCTGATTCCCAAATTTTCGTGTGCTATAGCCCACGCCTTTCGAGTGGGCCGGCCCCCCGGACTCGGATCGCCTACAATTTTTTTGGGCAATCAAATACTATCTAAAGAAGCATAGTCACCGCCTCGCCATGACCGTTCCTGGTTGTTTTGCGTTTTACGGCAAAAAAACTAGAATTATGCGCGATTCCCATATTTTCATGTGATATAGCCCACGCCTTCCCAGTGGGCAGGTCCCCCCGAACCCGGATCGCCTAAAATTTTTCCGGGCCATCAAATATTACCTAAGGAACCATAGTCACAGTCCCTCCACGACCTCTCCTCTTTTTTTTGCGTTTTACGTCCAAAAAATTGGAATTCCGCCCGATTCCCATATTTTTGTGTAATATAGCCCACGCCTTCCGAGTGGGCCCGAGGCCCCCGGACCCCGATCGCCTAAAATATTTCCAGGCCATCAAATATGACATAAGAAACCGTAGTCACAGCCCAGCCATGACCGTACCTCATTGGTTTGCGTTTTACGGCCAAAAAACTAGAATTCAACCCGATTACCATATTTTCGTGTGCCGCGTTCCGAATGGGTCGGGCCCCTCCAGACCTGGATCACCTAAAAAAAATTTGGGCCATCAAATACGACATAAGGAACCATATTCACCGCCCCTCCATGTCCGTTCCTCATTTGTTTTGCGTTTTACGGCCAAAAAACTAGAATTCCGCCCGATTCTCATATTTTCGTGTGCTCTAGCCCACGCCTTCTGAGTGGGCACGAGTCGGCCGAACCCGACTAGAATTAAAAAATTTTGGGCCATCAAATACAACCTAAGGAACCATAGCCAATGCCTCACCATGTCCATTCTTCGTTGTTTTGCTTTTTCTGGCCAAAAAACTAGAATTCCGCCCGATTCCCATATTTTCGTGTGCAGCCTTCCGAGTAGGCCGGGCTTCTCCCAACCCGAATCACCTTAAAGTTTTTCGGGCCATCAAATACGACCTAAGGAACCATAATCACCATTCCACCATGACATTTCCTTGTTTGTTTGCGTTTTACGGCCAAGAAACTAGAATTCCGCCCGATTCCCATATTTTCGTGAGCTATAGCTCATGCCTTCCGAGTGGGTCCGGGCCGCCCTGACTCGGATCTCCTAAAAAATTTTCGGGCTATCAAATATGACCTAAAGAACCATAGTCACCGCCTTTCCATGACCGTTCCTCATTCTTTTGCGTTTTACGGCAAAAAAACATAGAATTCCGCCCGATTCCCATATTTTCGTGTGCTATAGACCACGTCTTCCGAGTGGGCCCGGGGCCCCGAACCCCAATCACCTAAAATATTTCTAGGCCATCAAATACGACCTAAGGAACCATGACCGTTCCTCATTTCTTTGCATTTTACGACTAAAACACTAGAATTCACCCCGATTACCATATTTTGGTGTGCCGTCTTCTTAGTGGGCCAGGACCCTCAAGACACAGATCGCCTTATATTTTTCCGGGCCATCAAATACAACCTAAAGAACCATAGTCACAGCCTCTCCATGACCGTTCCTTGTTATTTTGCATTTTACGGCCAAAAAACTAGAATCCCGCCTCATTCCCATATTTTCGTGTGATATAGCCCAAGCCTTCCCAGTGGGCAGGGCCATCCGAACCCGGATCGCCTAAAAATTTTTCGGACCATCAAATACGATCTAAAGAAATATAGTCACCACCTCTCCATGACCGTTTCTCATTTTTTTGCGTTTTACGGCCAAAACACTAGAATTTCGCCCGATTCTCATATTTTCGTGTGATATAGCCCACGCCTTCCCAATGGGCAGGGCCCGCCGAACCCAGATCGCCTAAAATTTTTCTGGGCCATCAAATATGACCTAAGGAACAATATTCACTGCCCCTCCATGACCTCTCCTCATTTTATTGCGTTTTACGGCCAAAAAACTAGAATTTCGCCCGATTCCCATATTTTCGTGTTCTATACCAAGCTTTCCGAGTGGGCAAGGGCCCCTCGGACCCTGATCGCCTAAAAATTTTCCGGGCCATCAAATTTGACCTAAGGAACCATAGTCACCGCCACACCATGACCGTTCCTCATTTGTTAGTGTTTTACAGCCAAAAAACTAAAATTCAGCCCGATTACCATATTTTCGTGTGCCGCCTTGCGAGTGGGTCGGGCCCCTCCAAAATCGGATCGCCTTAAATTTTCCGGGCCATCAAACACGACCTAATGAACCATAGTCACTACCCCGCTATGACCGTTCCTCGTTCTTTTGCATTTTACGGCCAAGAAACTAGAATTCCGCCCGATTCCCAAATTTTCGTGCGCGATAGCCCACGCCTTCCGAGTGGCCACGGGCCCCCAGGATTCGGATACCCTAAAAATTTTTTGCGCCATCAAATATGACCTAAGGAACCATAGTCACCGCCCTGCCATGAATGTTCCTCGTTCTTTTGCTTTTTCTGGCAAAAAAACATAGAATTCCGCCTGATTTCTATATTTTCGGGTGCCGCCTTCCGGGTAGGCCGGGCTTCTCCGAACCCGGATCGCCTTAAATTTTTTCGGGCCATGAAATACGACATAAGGAACCATAGTCACCATTCCACCATGACCTTTCCTCATTTATTTGCGTTTTACGGCCAAAAAACTTGAATTCCGCCCGATTCCCATATTTTCGTGTGCTATAGCCCACACCTTTCGAGTGCCCCCCCCGGACTCGGACTCGGATCGCCTAAAACCTTTTCGGTTCATCAAATACTATCCAAAAAACAATAGTTACCGCCTCGCCATGACCGTTCCTGGTTTTATTGTGTTTTACGGCAAAAAAACTAGAATTCCGCGCGATTCCCATATTTTCGTGTGATATATCCCACGCCTTCCCAGTGGGCAGGGCCCCTCGAACCTGGATCTCCTAAAAACTTTCTGGGACATCAAATATGACCTAAGGAACCATAGTCACTACCCCGCCCCGACCTCTCCTCTTTGTTTGCATTTTTCGGCCAAAAAACTAGAATTCGGCACGATTCCCATATTTTTGTGTGCTATAGCCCACGCCTTCCGAGTGGGTCTGGGCCTCCTGGACCTCGATCGCCTAAAAGTTTTTCGGGCTAACAAATAATACCTAAGAAACTAAAGTCACCGCCCCGCCATGACCGTTCCTCATTGTTTTGCATTTTACGGCCAAGAAACTAGAATTCCGCCCGATTCCCATATTTTCGTGTGATATATCCCACGCCTTCCCATTGGGCAGGGCCCCCGGACCGGTATCGCCTAAAATATTTTCGGGCCTTCAAATATGACCTAAGGAACTATAGTCATTGCACCGCCATGACCTCTCCTCGTTATTTTGCGTTATACTGCCAAAAAACTAGAATTCCGCCTGATTCTAATATTTTCGTGTGCTATAGCCCACGCCGTCCGAGTGGGCACGGGCCCCCCGGAACCGGATCGCCTACAATTTTTCCGGTCCATCAAATACGACCTAAGGAACAATAGTCACCGCCCCCGCCATGACCGTTCCTCATTTTGTTTTGCGTTTTGCGGCCAAAAAACTAGAATTCCACCCGATTCCCATATTTTCGTGTGCTATGCCCACGCTTTCCGAGTGGCCGCGGGATCCCGGACCTCGATCACCTAAAAATTTTCTAGGCCATGAAATACGATATAAGGAACCATAGTTACTGCTGCGCCATGATCATTCCTTTTTTTTTGCATTTTACGGCCAAAAAACATGAATTCCGCTTGATTCCCATATTTTCATGTGCTATAGCCCACGCCTTTCGAGTGGGCCGCCCCCTGGACTCGGATCGCCTAAAAAAATTTTGGTCCATCAAATATGATCTAAAGAACCATAGTCACCACCTCGCCATGACCGTTCCTGGTTTTTTGGCCTTTTACGGCCAAAATACTAGAATTCCACCCGATTCCCATATTTTCGTGTGATATATCCCACGCCTTTCGATCCCTCCCCCTCCCCGGACTCGGATCGCCTCAAAATTTTTTGGAACATCAAATACGATCTAAAGAACCATAGTCACCACCTCGCCATGACCGTTCCTGGTTGTTTTGCATTTTACAGCCAAAAAACAAGAATTCCGCCTCATTCCCATATTTTCGTGATATATAGCCCACGCCTTACCATTGGACAGGGCCCCCCGGACCCGTATCGCCTAAAAATTTCCCAGGCCATCAAATACGACCTAAGGAACCATAGTCACTGCCCCGACATGACCTTTCCTCATTTTTTAAGTTTTACGGCCAAAAAACTAGAATTCGGCATGATTCCCATATTTTTGTGTGCTATAGCCAACGCCTTCCGAGTGGGTTCGGCCCCCCAGGACCCCGATCGCCTAAATTTTTTCCGGGCTATCGAATAATACCTAAGAAACTATAGTCACCGCCCCGCCATCACCGTTCCTCATTGTTTTGCGTTTTACGGCCAGGAAACTAGAATTCCGCCCGATTCCCATATTTTCGTGTGATATATCCCACACCTTCCCATTGGGCAGGGCCCCTGGACCCGTAACGCCTAAAATTTTTCTGGGCCATCAAATACGACCTAAGGAACCATAGTCACTATACCGCCATGACCTCTCCTCATTTTTTTGCGTTATACGGCCAAAAAATAAGAATTCCGCCTGATCCCCATATTTTCGTGTGCTATTGCCCACGCCTTCGAGTGGGCAAAGGCCCCCCGGAACCAGATCGCCTATAATTTTTCCGGGACATAAAATACGACCTAAGGAACCATAGTCACCGCCCCGCCATGACCGTTCCTTTTTTTGCATTTTACGACCAAGAAACTAGAATTCCGCCCCATTCTCATATTTTCGTGTGCTATAGCCCATGCCTTCCGAGTGGGTCCGGGCCGCCCGGACTCGAAGCACCTAAAAAAATTTCGGCCATCAAATATGACCTAAAGAACCATAGTCACCGCCTTGCCATGACCATTCATCATTTTTTTGCATTTTACGGCCAAAACAATAGAATTCCGCCCGAATCCCATATTTTCTTGTGCTAGCCCATGCTTTCCGAGTGGTGACATGCCCCTCGGACCCTGATCGCCTAAAATTTATCTGGGCCATCAAATTCGACCTAAGGAACCATAGTCACCGCCCAAACATGACCGTTCCTCATTTGTGTTTGATTTACGGCCAAAAAACTAAAATTCAGCCCGATTACAATTTTTTCGTGTGCCGCCTTTCGAGTGGGTCGGGCCCCTCCAGACCCGGATCGCCTTAAATTTTACGGGCCATCAAATACAACCTTAGGAACAATAGTCATTGCCCCGCTATGACTGTTCCTCATTTTTTTGCGTTTTACGGCCAATAAACTAGAATTCCGCTCGATTCCCATATTTTCGTGTGCTATAGCACACGACTTCGGAGTGGGCCCGAACCCGAATAGCCTTAAATTTTTATGGGCCATCAAATACGACCTATTGAACCATAGCCACTGCCCTGCCATGACCGTTCCGTGTTGTTTTGCATTTTATGGCCAAAAAACTAGAATTGTCCTCGATTCCCATATTTTCGTGTGATAAGCCCACGCCTTCCGAGTGGGCACGGGCCCCGTAGAACCGGATCGCCTACAATTTTTATGGGCCATCAAATACGACCTAAGGAACAATAGTCACTGCCCCGCGATGACCGTTTCTTGTTTTCTTGGCGTTTTCCGGCCAAAAAATTAGAATTCTGCCCGATTCCCATATTTTCGTGTGCTATGCCCACACCTTTCGAGTGGGCGAGTGCCCCCGGACCCCGATCGCCTAAAAATTTTCTGGGCCATGAAATACGATCTAAGGAACCATTGTTATAGCTCTGCCATGATCGTTCCTCATTTTTTGCGTTTTACGGCCAAAAAACTAAAATTCCGCCCGATTTCCATATTTTCGTGTGCTATAGCCCACGCCTTCTGAGTGGGCCGGCCCCCGGACTCGGATCGCTTAAATTTTTTTTGGGACATCAAATACGACCTAAAGAACCATAGTCACCACCTCGTCATGACCGTTCCTTATTTATTTGGTTATTATGGCCAAGAATATGTAGAATACCGCCCGATTCCCATATTTTCGTGTGTTATAGCACACGCCTTCCGTGTGGGCCCGGCCCTCCCTGACCCCGATTACCTTAAATTTTTTCGGGCCATCAAATACGACCTAAGGAACCATAGTCACCGCCCCGCCATGAACGTTCCTTTTTTTGCATTTTATTGCCAAGAAACTAGAATTCCGCCCCATTCTCATATTTTCGTGTGCTATAGTCCATGCCTTCCGAGTGGGTTCGGGCCGCCCGGACTTGAAGCACCTAAAAAATTTTTGGGCCATCAAATATGACCTAAAGAACCATAGTCACCGCCTTGCCATGACCATTCCTCATTTGTTTGTGTTTTACGGCCAAAAAACTAGAATTCCGCCCGATTCCCATATTTTGGTGTGCTTCCTAGTGGGCCCGGGCACCTCGGACCCTGATCGCCTAAAATTTTTCCGGAATTCTAGTTTTTTGGCCGAAAAATGCAAAAAATGAGGAACGATCATGGCAGGGCGGTGACTATGGTTCCTTAAATCATACTTTATGGCCCGTAAAAATATTAGGTGATCGGGGTCCGGGGTTCTCGGGACCACTTGGAAGGCGTGGGTTATAACACACGAAAATATAGGAATCAGGCGGAATTCTAGTTTTTTGGCCGAAAAATGCAAAAAATGAGGAACGATCATTGCAGGGCGGTGACTATGGTTCCTAAGGTCGTATTTGACGGCCCGAAAAACTTTTAGGCGATCCGAGTCCGGAAGGCCTGGCCCACTCGGAAGACGTGGGCAACAGCACACGAAAATATGGGAATCACGCGGAATTCTAGTTTTTTGGTCGAAAAATGCAAAAATGGGGAACGATCATGGCGGGGCGGTTATTATGGTTCCTTGGGTCTTATTTGATGGCCCGGAAAAATTTTAGGCGATCGGGGTCCGGGGGTACCGGGACCACTTGGAAGCCGTGAGCTATAGCACACAAAAATATGGGAATCAGGCGGAATTCTAGTTTTTTGGCCGAAAAATGCAAAATATTAGCAACGATCATGGCGGGGCGGTGACTATGGTTCCTTAGGTCGTATTTGATGGCCCAAAAATTTTTTAGGCGATCCGAGTCTGGTAGGCCTGGCCCACTCGGAAGGCTTAGGCAATAACACACGAAAATATGGGAATCGGGCGGAATTTTAGTTTTTTGGACGTAAAATGCAAAACATGTGGATCGATCATGGTGGGGCGGTGACTATGGTTCCTTAGGTCGTATTTGATGGCCCAAAGAAATATTTGGCGACCAGGGTCCGAGGTTCCCGGGACCACTTGGAAGGCGTGGGCTGTAGCACACAAAAATATGGGAATCGAGCGGAATTCTAGGTTTTTGGCCAAAAAATGCAAAAAATGAGGAACGATCCAAGTGGTCCCGGGACCCCCGGATCCCGATCGCCTAAAACATTTTCGGGCCATAAAATACAACCCAAGGAACCATAGTAACCACCCCGCCATGATCGTTCCTCATTTTTTGCGTTTTTCTGCCAAAAAACTAGAATTCCGCGTGATTCCCATATTTTCGTCTACTATTGCCCACGCCTTCCGAGTGGGTCGGGCCTCCAGGACTCGGATCGCCTAAAATTTTTCCGGGCCATCAAATACGACCTAAGGAACCATATTCACCGCCCCGCCATGATCGTTCCTCATTTTTTGTATTTTTCGGCCAAAAAACTAGAATTCTGCCCGATTCCCATATTTTCGTGTGTTATATCACACGCCTTACAAGTGGTCCCGGGACCCCCGGACCCCGATCGCCTAAAATTTTTTCGGGCCATAAAATACGACCCAAGGAACCATAGTAACCACCCCGCCATGATCGCTCCTCATTTTTTGCGTTTTTCTGCCAAAAAACTAGAATTCCGCGTGATTCCCATATTTTCGTCTACTATTGCCCACCCCTTCCGAGTAGGTCGGGCCTCCAGGACTCGGATCGCCTAAAATTTTTCCGGGCCATCAAATACGACCTAAGGAACCATATTCACCGCCCCGCCATGATCGTTCCTCATTTTTTGAATTTTTCGGCCAAAAACCTAGAATTCTGCTCGATTCCCATATTTTTATGTGCTACAGCCCACGCCTTCCAAGTGGTCCAGGGAACCTCGGACCCCGGCCGCCTAATATTTTTCTGGGCCATCAAATATGACCTAAGGAACCATAGTCACCGCCCTACCATGATCGGTCCTCATTTTTTGCATTTTACGTCCAAAAAACTAGAATTCCGGCAGATTCCCATATTTTCCTGTGTTATTGCCCAAGCCTTCCGAGTGGGCCGGGCCTACCAGACTAGGATCGCCTAAAAATTTTTCGGGCTGTCAAATACGACCGAAGGAACCATAGTCACCGCCCCGCAATGATCGTTCCTCATTTTTTGCATTTTTCGGCCAAAAAACTAGAATTCCGCCCGATTCCCATATTTTCGTGTGCTATAGCTCACGCCTTCCAAGTGGTCCCGGTACCCCCGGACCCCGATCGCCTAAATTATTCCGGGCTATCAAATATGATCCAAGGAACCATATTAACCGCCCCGCCATGATCGTTCCCCATTTTTGCGTTTTTCGGCCAAAAAACTAGAATTTCGCGTGATTCCCATATTTTCGTGTGCTAAATAGCCCACGTCTTCCGAGTGGGCCGGGCCTTTCGGACTCGGATCGCCTAAAATTTTTTCGGGCTGTCAAATACGACCTAAGGAACCATAGTCACCGCCCCGCAATGATCGTTCATCATTTTTTGCATTTTTCGGCCAAAAAACTAGAATTTCGCCTGATTCCCATATTTTCGTGTGTTATAGCCCACGCCTTCCAAGTGGTCCCGGGAACCCGGGACCCAGATCGCCTAATATTTTTACGGGCCATAAAATATGATTTAGGGAACCATAGTCACCACCCTGCCATGATCGTTCCTCATTTTTTGCGTTTTTCTGCCAAAAAACTAGAATTCCGCGTGATTCCCATATTTTCGTCTACTATTGCCCACCCCTTCCGAGTAGGTCGGGCCTCCAGGACTCGGATCGCCTAAAATTTTTCCGGGCCATCAAATACGACCTAAGGAACCATATTCACCGCCCCGCCATGATCGTTCCTCATTTTTTGAATTTTTCGGCCAAAAACCTAGAATTCTGCTCGATTCCCATATTTTTATGTGCTACAGCCCACGCCTTCCAAGTGGTCCAGGGAACCTCGGACCCCGGTCGCCTAATATTTTTCTGGGCCATCAAATATGACCTAAGGAACCATAGTCACCGCCCTACCATGATCGGTCCTCATTTTTTGCATTTTACGTCCAAAAAACTAGAATTCCGGCAGATTCCCATATTTTCCTGTGTTATTGCCCAAGCCTTCCGAGTGGGCCGGGCCTACCAGACTAGGATCGCCTAAAAATTTTTCGGGCTGTCAAATACGACCGAAGGAACCATAGTCACCGCCCCGCAATGATCGTTCCTCATTTTTTGCATTTTTTCGGCCAAAAAACTAGAATTCCGCCCGATTCCCATATTTTCGTGTGCTATAGCTCACGCCTTCCAAGTGGTCCCGGTACCCCCGGACCCCGATCGCCTAAATTATTCCGGGCTATCAAATATGATCCAAGGAACCATATTAACCGCCCCGCCATGATCGTTCCCCATTTTTGCGTTTTTCGGCCAAAAAACTAGAATTTCGCGTGATTCCCATATTTTCGTGTGCTAAATAGCCCACGTCTTCCGAGTGGGCCGGGCCTTTCGGACTCGGATCGCCTAAAATTTTTTCGGGCTGTCAAATACGACCTAAGGAACCATAGTCACCGCCCCGCAATGATCGTTCATCATTTTTTGCATTTTTCGGCCAAAAAACTAGAATTTCGCCTGATTCCCATATTTTCGTGTGTTATAGCCCACGCCTTCCAAGTGGTCCCGGGAACCCGGGACCCAGATCGCCTAATATTTTTACGGGCCATAAAATATGATTTAGGGAACCATAGTCACCACCCTGCCATGATCGTTCCTCATTTTTTGCGTTTTTCAGCCAAAAAACTAGAATTCCGCGCGATTCCCATATTTTCGTGTGCTATAGCCCACGCCTTCCGAGTGGTCCCAGACCCCCGGACCCCTATCGCCTAAAGTTTTTCCGGACCATCAAATACGACCTAAGGAACCATAGTCACCACCCCGCCATGATCGTTCCTATGTTTTTGTATTTTTTGGCAAAAAACCTAGAATTCCGCGCGATTCCATATTTTCATTTGCTATAGCCCACGCCTTTCGAGTGGTCCCGGGAACCCCAGACCCCGATCGCCTAAAATTTTCCAGCCATAAAATACGACCTAAGGAACCATAGTCACCGCCCCGCCATGATCGTTCCTCATTTTATGCAGATTTCGGCCAAAACACTAGAATTTTGCCCGATTACCATGTTATTGTGTGCTATTGCCCACGCCTTCCGAGTGGGCCGAGCCCCCGTACTCGGATCGCCTAAAGTTTTTTCGGGCCATAAAATAGGACCTAAGGAACCATAGTCACCACCTCGCCATGATCGTTCCTCATTTTTCGCATTTTTCGGCCAAAAAACTAGAATTCCGCTCGGTTCCCATATTTTTGTGTGCTATAGCCCGTGCTTTCCAAGTGGTCCCGGGATCCCCGGACCCCGATCGCCTAAAATTTTTCCGGGCCATCAAATACGACCTAAGGAACTGCCCCGCTATGATCGTTCCTCACTTATTGCGATTTTCGGCAAAAAAACTAGAATTCCGCCCGATTCCCATATTTTCGTGTGCTATAGCCCACACCTTCCGAGTGGGCCGGGCCCCCGGACTCGGATCAACTAAATTTTATTCGGGCCATCAAATAAGACCTAAGGAACCATATTCACCTCCCCGCCATGATCGTTCCCCATTTTTTGCATTTTTCGGCTAAAAAACTAGAATTTCGTACGATTCCCATATTTTCGTGTGCTATAATTGCCCACGCCTTCCCAATGGGTAGGGAATCCCGGACCCCGATCGCCTAAAATTTTTACGGACCATCAAATACGACCTAAGAAACCATAGTCACCGCCCCGCCATGATCGTTACTCATATTTTGTATTTTTCGGCCAAAAAACTAGAATTCCGCCCGATTCCCATATTTTCGTGTGCTATAGCCCACACCTTCCGAGTGGGCCGGATCTCCCGGACTCGGATCGCTTAAACTTTTTCCGGGCCATCAAATACGACCTAAGGAACCATAGTCACCGTTCCGCCATGATCGTTCCTCATTTTTTGCATTTTTCGGCCAAATAACTAGAATTCTGCCCGATTCCCATATTTTCGTGTGTTATAGCACACGCCTTCCAAGTGGTCCCGGGACCCCCGGACCCCGATCGGATAAAAAATTTTCGGGCCATAAATTAAGACCCAAGGAACCATAGTAACCACCCCGCCATGATCGTTCCTCATTTTTTGCATTTTTCTGCAAAAAAACTAGAATTCCGCGTGATTCCCATATTTTCGTCTACTATTGCCCACGCCTTCCGAGTAGGTCGGGCCTCCAGGACTCGGATCGCCTAAAATTTTTCCGGGTCATCAAATACAACATAAGGAACCAAATTCACCGCCCCGCCATGATCGTTCCTATGTTTTTGTATTTTTTGGCAAAAAACCTAGAATTCCGCGCGATTCCATATTTTAATTTGCTATATAGCCCACGCCTTCCGAGTGGTCCCGGGAACCCCGGACCCCGATCGCCTAAAATTTTTCCAGCCATCAAATACGACATAAGGAACATAGTCACCGCCCCGCCATGATCATTCCTCATTTTTTGAATTTTTCGGCCAAAAACCTAGAATTCCGCTCGATTCCCATATTTTTTTTGTTGTGTGCTACAACCCACGCCTTCCAAGTGGTCCCGGGAACCTCGGACCCCGGTCACCTAATATTTTTCTGGGCCATCAAATATGACATAAGGAACCATAGTCACCGCCCTACCATGATCGGTCCTCATTTTTTGCATTTTTCGGCCAAAATACTAGAATTCCACCCGATTCCCATATTTTCGTGTGCTATAGCACACGCCTTCCAAGTGGTCCCGGGACCCCCGGACCCCGATCGCCTAAATATTTTTCGGGCCATAAAATATGACCCAAGGAACCATAGTAACCACCCCGCCATGATCGTTCCACAATTTTTGCGTTTTTCTGCCAAAAAACTAGAATTCCGCGTGATTCCCATATTTTCGTCTACTATTGCCCACGCCTTCTGAGTGGGTCGGGCCTCCAGAACTCGGATCGCCTAAAATTTTTCCGGGCCATCAAATATGACCCAAGGAACCATAATAACCGCCCCGCCATGATCGTTCCCCATTTTTGCATTTTTCGGCCAAAAAACTAGAATTCCGCGTGATTCCCATGTTTTCGTGTGCTAAATAGCCCACGTCTTCCGAGTGGGCCGGGCCTTCCGGATTCGGATCGCCTAACATTTTTTCGGGCCGTCAAATACGACCTAAGGAACCATAGTCACCACCCCGCAATGATCGTTCCTCATTTTTTGCATTTTTCGGCCAAAAAACAAGAATTCCGCCCGATTCCCATATTTTCGTGTGTTATAGCCCACGCCTTCCAAGTGGTCCCGGGAACCCCGGACCCCGATCGCCTAATATTTTTACGGGCCATAAAATATGATTTAAGGAACCATAGTCACCGCCCTGCCATGATCGTTCATCATTTTTTGCGTTTCCAAAAAATTAGAATTCCGCGTGATTCCCATATTTTCGTGTGCTATATAGCCCACGCCTTCCGAGTGGTCCCAGACCCCCGGACCCCTATCGCCTAAAGTTTTTCCGGACCATCAAATACGACCTAAGGAACCATAGTCACCGCCCCGCCATGATCGTTCCTATGTTTTTGTATTTTTTGGCAAAAAACCTAGAATTCCGCGCGATTCCATATTTTCATTTGCTATAGCCTACGCCTTCCGAGTGGTCCCGGGAACCCCTGACCCCGATCGCCTAAAAAATTTCCAGCCATCAAATATGACCTAAGGAACCATAGTCACTGCCCCGCCATGCTCGTTCCTCATTTTATGCAGTTTTCGGCCAAAACACTAGAATTCCGCCCGATTACCATATTATTGTGTGCTATTGCCCACGCCTTCCGAGTGGGCCGAGCCCCCGTACTCGGATCGCCTAAAGTTTTTTCGGGCCATAAAATAGGACCTAAGGAACCATAGTCACCACCTCGCCATGATCGTTCCTCATTTTTCGCATTTTTCGGCCAAGAAACTAGAATTCCGCCTGGTTCCCATATTTTTGTGTGCTATAGCCCACGCTTTCCAAGTGGTCCCAGGATCCCCGGACCCTGATCGCCTAAAATTTTTTCGGGCCATCAAATACGACCTAAGGAACCATAGGAACTGCCCCGCCATGTTCGTTCCTCACTTATTGCGATTTCCGGCAAAAAAACTAGAATTCCGCCTGATTCCCATATTTTCGTGTGCTATAGCCCACACCATCCGAGTGGGCCGAGCCCCCCGGACTCGGATCATCTAAATTTTATTCGGGCCATCAAATAAGACCTAAGGAACCATATTCACCTCCCCGCCATGATTGTTCCTCATTGTTTGCATTTTTCGGCTAAAAAACTAGAATTCCGTACGATTCCCATATTTTCGTGTGCTATAATTGCCCACGCCTTCCCAATGGGTAGGGAATCCCGGACCCCGATCGCCTAAAATTTTTGCGGACCATCAAATACGACCTAAGAAACCATAGTCACCGCCCCGCCATGATCATTACTCATATTTTGTGTTTTTCGGCCAAAAAACAAGAATTCCGCCCGATTCCCATATTTTTGTGTGCTATAGCCCACGCTTTCCAAGTGGTCCCAGGATCCCCGGACCCTGATCGCCTAAAATTTTTTCGGGCCATCAAATACGACCTAAGGAACCATAGGAACTGCCCCGCCATGTTCGTTCCTCACTTATTGCGATTTCCGGCAAAAAAACTAGAATTCCGCCTGATTCCCATATTTTCGTGTGCTATAGCCCACACCATCCGAGTGGGCCGAGCCCCCCGGACTCGGATCATCTAAATTTTATTCGGGCCATCAAATAAGACCTAAGGAACCATATTCACCTCCCCGCCATGATTGTTCCTCATTGTTTGCATTTTTCGGCTAAAAAACTAGAATTCCGTACGATTCCCATATTTTCGTGTGCTATAATTGCCCACGCCTTCCCAATGGGTAGGGAATCCCGGACCCCGATCGCCTAAAATTTTTGCGGACCATCAAATACGACCTAAGAAACCATAGTCACCGCCCCGCCATGATCATTACTCATATTTTCGTGTGCTATAGCCCACGCCTTCCGAGTGGGCCGGGTCTTCCGGACTCGATTCGCCTAAACTTTTTCTGGGCAATCAAATATGACCTAAGGAACCATAGTCACCGTTCCGCCATGATCGTTCCTCATTTTTTGCACTTTTCGGCCAAAAAACTAGAATTCTGCCCGATTCCCATATTTTCGTGTGTTATATAGCACACGCCTTCCAAGTGGTCCCGGGACCCCGGGACCCCGATCGCCTAAAAAAATTTCGGGCCTTAAAATACGACCCAAGGAACCATAGTAACCACCCCGCCATGATCGTTCCTCATTCTTTGCGTTTTTCTGCCAAAAAACTAGAATTTCGCGTGATTCCCATATTTTTGTCTACTATTGCCCATGCCTTCCGAGTGGGTCGGGCCTCCAGGACTCGGATCACCTAAAATTTTTCCGGGCCATCAAATACGACCTAAGAAACCATATTCACCGCCCCGCCATGATCGTTCCTCATTTTTTGCATTTTTCGGCCAAAAAATTAGAATTCCGCGTGATTCCCATATTTTCGTGTGCTATATAGCCCACGCCTTCCGAGTGGTCCCAGACCCCCGGACCCCTATCGCCTAAAGTTTTTCCGGACCATCAAATACGACCTAAGGAACCATAGTCACCGCCCCGCCATGATCGTTCCTATGTTTTTGTATTTTTTGGCAAAAAACCTAGAATTCCGCGCGATTCCATATTTTCATTTGCTATAGCCCACGCCTTCCGAGTGGTCCCGGGAACCCCTGACCCCGATCGCCTAAAAAATTTCCAGCCATCAAATATGACCTAAGGAACCATAGTCACTGCCCCGCCATGCTCGTTCCTCATTTTATGCAGTTTTCGGCCAAAACACTAGAATTCCGCCCGATTACCATATTATTGTGTGCTATTGCCCACGCCTTCCGAGTGGGCCGAGCCCCCGTACTCGGATCGCCTAAAGTTTTTTCGGGCCATAAAATAGGACCTAAGGAACCATAGTCACCACCTCGCCATGATCGTTCCTCATTTTTCGCATTTTTCGGCCAAGAAACTAGAATTCCGCCCGGTTCCCATATTTTTGTGTGCTATAGCCCACGCTTTCCAAGTGGTCCCAGGATCCCCGGACCCTGATCGCCTAAAATTTTTTCGGGCCATCAAATACGACCTAAGGAACCATAGGAACTGCCCCGCCATGTTCGTTCCTCACTTATTGCGATTTCCGGCAAAAAAACTAGAATTCCGCCCGATTCCCATATTTTCGTGTGCTATAGCCCACACCATCCGAGTGGGCCGAGCCCCCCGGACTCGGATCATCTAAATTTTATTCGGTCCATCAAGTAAGACCTGAGGAACCATATTCACCTCCCCGCCATGATTGTTCCTCATTGTTTGCATTTTTCGGCTAAAAAACTAGAATTCCGTACGATTCCCATATTTTCGTGTGCTATAATTGCCCACGCCTTCCCAATGGGTAGGGAATCCCGGACCCCGATCGCCTAAAATTTTTTCGGACTATCAAATATGACCTAAGAAACCATAGTCACCGCCCCGCCATGATCATTACTCATATTTTGTGTTTTTCGGCCAAAAAACTAGAATTCCGCCCGATTCTCATATTTTCATGTGCTATAGCTCACGCCTTCCGAGTGGGCCGAGTCTCCCGGACTAGGATCGCCTAAACTTTTTCCGGGCCATCAAATACGACCTAAGGAACCATAGTCACCGTTCCGCCATGATCGTTCCTCATTTTTTGCATTTTTCGGCCAAAAAACTAGATTTCTGCCTGATTCCCATATTTTCGTGTGTTATATAGCACACGCCTTCCAAGTGGTCCCGGGACCCCGATCGCCTAAAAAATTTTCGGGACTTAAAATACGACCCAAGGAACCATAGTAACCACCCCGCCATGATCGTTCCTCATTTTTTGCGTTTTTCTGCCAAAAAACTAGAATTTCGCGTGATTCCCATATTTTCATCTACTATTTCCCACGCCTTCCGAGTGGGTCAGGCCTCCAGGACTCGGATTACCTAAATTTTTTCCGAGCCATCAAATACGACCTAAGAAACCATATTCACCGCCCCGCCATGATCGTTCCTCATTTTTTGCATTTTTCGGCCAAAAACCTAGAATTCCGCTCGATTCCCATATTTTTGTGTGCTACAACCCACGCCTTCCAAGTGGTCCCGGGAACCCCGGACCTCGGTCGCCTAATATTTTTCTTGGCCATCAAATACGACCTAAGGAACCACAGTCACCGCCCCACCATGATCGGTCCTCATTTTTTGCATTTTACATCCACAAAACTAGAATTCCGCCCGATTCTTATATTTTCGTGTGTTATTGCCCAAGTCTTCCGAGTGGGCCGGGCCTACCAGACTCGGATCGCCTAAAAATTTTTCGGGACGTCAAATACGACCTAAGGAACCATAGTCACTGCCCAGCCATGATCGTTCTTTATTGTTTGCATTTTTCAGCCAAATAACCAGAATTCTGCCCGATTCCCATATTTTCGTGTGTTATAGCCCACGCCTTCCAAGTGGTCCCGGGAACCCCGGACCCCGATCGCCTAATATTTTTACGGGCCATAAAATATGATTTAAGGAACCATAGTCACCGCCCTGCCATGATCGTTCCTCATTTTTTTGCGTTTTTCGGCCAAAAAACTAGAATTCCGCGCGATTCCCATATTTTCGTGTGCTATAGCCCACGCCTTCCGAGTGGTCCCAGACCCCCGGACCCCTATCGTCTAAAGTTTTTCCGGACCATCAAATATGACCTAAGGAACCATAGTCACCGCCCCACCATGATCGGTCCTCATTTTTTGCATTTACCGTCCAAAAAACTAGAATTCCGCCCGATTCCCATATTTTCGTGTGTTATTGCCCAAGCCTTCCGAGTGGGCCGGGCCTACCAGACTCGGATCGCCTAAAATTTTTCCGGGCCATTAAATACGACCTAAGGAACCATAGTCACAGCCCCACCATGATCGGTCCTCATGTTTTGCATTTTACGTCCAAAAAACTAGAATTCCGCATGATTCCCAAATTTTCGTGTGTTATTGCCCAAGCCTTCCGAGTGGGCCGAGCCCCCCGTACTCGGATCGCCTAAAGTTTTTTCGGGCCATAAAATAGGACCTAAGGAACCATAGTCACCACCTCGCCATGATCCTTCCTCAGTTTTTGCATTTTTCGGCGAAAAAACTAGAATTCCGCTCGGTTCCCATATTTTTGTATGCTATAGCCCACGCTTTCCAAGTGGTCCCGGGATCCCTGGACCCCGATCGCCTACAATTTTTCCGGGCCATCAAATTCGACCTAAGGAACCATAGGAACTGCCCCGCCATGATCGTTCCTCACTTATTGCGATTTCCGGCAAAAAAACTAGAATTCCGCCCGATTCCCATATTTTCGTGTGCTATAGCCCAGATCTTCCGAGTGGGCCGGGCCCCCAGGCTCGGATCATCTAAATTTTATTCGGGCCATCAAATAAGACCTAAGGAACCATATTCACTTCCCCGCCATGATCGTTCCTCTTTGTTTGCATTTTTCGGCTAAAAACTAGAATTCCGCCCGATTCCCATATTTTCGTGTGCTATAATTGCCCACGCCTTCCCAATGGGTAGGGAATCCCGGACCCCGATTGCCTAAAAATTTTTCGGACCATCAAATACGACGTAAGAAACCATAGTCACCGCCTCGCCATGATCGTTACTCATATTTTGTGTTTTTCGGCCAAAAAACTAGAATTTCGCCCGATTCCCATATTTTCGTGTGCTATAGCCCACGCCTTCCGAGTGGGCCGGGTCTCCCGGACTCTGATCGCCTAAACTTTTTTCGGGCCATCAAATATGACCTAAAAACTAGAATTCTGCCCGATTCCCATATTTTCATGTGTTTTAGCACACGCCTTCCAAGTGGTCCCGGGACCCCCGGACCCCGATCGCCTAAAATTTTTTCGGGCCATAAAATAAGGCCCAAGGAACCATAGTAACCACCCCGCCATGATCGTTCCTCATTTTTTGCGTTTTTCTGCCAAAAAACAAGAATTCCGCGTGATTCCCATATTTTCGTCTACTATTGCCCACGCCTTCCGAGTGGGTCGGGCCTCCAGGACTGGGATCGCCTAAAATTTTTCCGGGCCATCAAATACGACCTAAGGAACCATATTCACCGCCCCGCCATGATCGTTCCTCATTTTTTGCATTTTTCGTCCAAAAACCTAGAATTCCGCTCGATTCCCATATTTTTGTGTGCTACTGCCCACGCCTTCCAAGTGGTCCCGGGAACCTCGGACCCCAGCCGCCTAATATTTTTCTGGGCCATCAAATACGACCTAAGGAACCATAGTCACCGCCCCACCATGATTGGCCCTCATTTTTTGCATTTTACTTCCAAAAAACTAGAATTCCGCCCGATTCCCATATTTTCGTGTGTTATTGCCCAAGCCTTCCGAGTGGGCCGGGCCTACCAGACTCGGATCACCTAAAATTTTTTTGGGCCATTAAATACGACCTAAGGAACCATAGACATCGCCCCGCCATGATCGTTGCTAATAATTTGCATTTTTCGGCCAAAAAAACTAGAATTCCGCCCGATTCCCATATTTTCGTGTGTTATAGCTCTCGCCTTCCAAGTGGTCCCGGTACCCCCGGACCCCGATCGCCTAAAAGTTTTCCGGTCCATCAAATACGACCAAAGGAACCATAATAACCGCCCCGCCATGATCGTTCCCCATTTTTGCAGTTTTCGACAAAAAAACTAGAATTCCGCGTGATTCCCATATTTTCGTGTGCTAAATAGCCCACGTCTTCCGAGTGGGCCGGGCCTTCCGGATTCGGATGGCCTAAAAATTTTTCGAGCCGTCAAATACGACCTAAGGAACCATAGTCACCGCCCCGCAATGATCGTTCCTCATTTTTCGCATCTTTCGGCCAAAAAACTAGAATTCCGCCCGATTCTCATATTTTCGTGTGTTACAGCCCACGCCTTCCAAGTGGTCCCGGGAACCCCGGACCCCGATCGCCTAATATTTTTATGGGCCATAAAATATGATTTAAGGAACCATAGTCACCTCCCTGCCATCATCGTTCCTCATTGTTTGCATTTTTCGGCCAAAAAACTAGAATTCCGCCTGATTCCCATATTTTCGTGTGTTATAGCCCACGCCTTCCACGTGGTCCCGGGAACCCCGGACCCCGATCGCCTAATATATTTACGGGCCATAACATATTATTTAAGGAACCATAGTCACCGCCCTGCCTTGATCGTTACACATTTTTTGCGTTTTTCGGCCAAAAAAGTAGAATTTCGCGCGATTCCCATATTTTCGTGTGCTATAGCCCACGCCTTCCGAGTTGTCCCAGACCCCCGGACCCCTATCTCCTAAAGTTTTTCCGGACCATCAAATACGACCTAAGGAACCATAGTCACCGCCCCGCCATGATCGTTCCTATGATTTTGAATTTTTTGGCAAAAAACCTAGAATTCCGCGCGATTCCATATTTTCATTTGCTATAGCCCACGCCATCCGAGTGGTCCCGGGAACTCCGGACCCCGATCGCCTAAAAATTTTCCAGCCATCAAATACGACCTAAGGAACCATAGTCACCGCCCCGCCATGATCGTTCCTCATTTTATGCAGTTTTCGGCCAAAACACTAGAATTCCGCCCGATTACCATATTATTGTGTGCTATTGCCCACGCCTTCCGAGTGGGCCGAGCCCCCCGTACTCGGATCGCCTAAAGTTTTTTCGGGCCATAAAATAGGACCTAAGGAACCATAAGCACCACCTCGCCATGATCGTTCCTCATTTTTCGTATTTTTCGGCCAAAAAACTAGAATTCCGCCCGGTTCCCATATTTTTGTGTGCTATAGCCCATGCTTTCCAAGTGGTCCCGGGATCCCCGGACCCCGATCGCCTAAAATTTTTCTGGGCCATCAAATACGACCTAAGGAACCATAGGAACTGCCCCCGCCATGATCGTTCCTCACTTATTGCGATTTCCGTCAAAAAAACTAGAATTCCGCCCGATTCCCATATTTTCGTGTGCTATAGCCCACACCTTCCGAGTGGGCCGGGCCCTCCGGACTCGGATCATCTAAATTTTATTCGGGCCATCAAATAAGACCTAAGGAACCATATTCACCTCCCCTCCATGATCGTTCCTCATTGTTTGCATTTTTTGGCTAAAAAACTAAAATTCCGTACGATTCCCATATTTTCGTGTGCTATAATTGCCCACGCCTTCCCAATGGGTCGGGAATCCCGGACCCCGATCGCCAAAAATTTTTCCGGACCATCAAATATGACCTAAGAAACCATAGTCACCGCCCCGCCATGATCGTTACTCATATTTTGTGTTTTTCGGCCAAAAAACTAGAATTCCGCCCGATTCCCATATTTTCGAGTGCTATAGCCCACGCCTTCCGAGTGGGCCGGGTATCCCGGACTCGGATCGCCTAAACTTTTTCCGGGCCATCAAATACGACCTAAGGAACCATAGTCACCGTTCCGCCATGATCGTTCCTCATTTTTTGCATTTTTCGGCCAAAAAACTAGAATTCTGCCCGATTCCCATATTTTCGTGTGTTATAGCACACGCCTTTCCAAGTGGTCCCGGGACCCCCGGACCTCGATCGCCTATAATTTTTCGGGCCATAAAATAAGACCCAAGGAACCATAGTAACCACCCCGCCATGATCGTTCCTCATTTTTTGCGTTTTTCTGCAAAAAAACTAGAATTCCGCGTGATTCCCATATTTTCGTCTACTATTGCACACGCCTCCCGAGTGAGTCGGGCCTCCAGGACTCGGATCGCCTTAAATTTTTCCGGGCAATCAAATACGACCTAAGGAACCATATTCACTGCCCCTCCATGATCGTTCCTCATTTTTTGCATTTTTCGGCCAAAAACCTAGAATTCCGCTCGATTCCCATATTTTTGTGTGCTACAGCCCACGCCTTCCAAGTGGTCCCGGGAACCTCGGACCCCGGTCGCCTAATATTTTTCTAGGCCATCAAATACGACCTAAGGAACCATAGTCACCGCCCCACCATGATCGGTCCTCATTTTTTGCATTTTACGTCCAAAAAACTAGAATTCCGCCCGATTCCCATATTTTCGTGAGTTATTCCCCAAGCTCGGATTGCCAGACTCGGATTGCCTAAAATTTTTCCGGGCCATAAAATATAGCTCACGCCTTCCAAGTGGTCCCGGGAACCCCGGACCCCGATCGCCTAATATTTTTACGGGCCATAAAATATGATTTAAGGAACCATAGTCACCTCCCTACCATCATCGTTCCTCATTTTTTGCGTTTTTCGTCCAAAAAACTACAATTCCGCGCGATTCCCATATTTTCGTGTGCTATAGCCCACGTCTTCCGAGTGGTCCCAGACCCCCGGACCCCTATCGCCTAAAGTTTTTCCGAACCATCAAATACGACCTAAGGAACCATAGTCACCGCCCCGCCATGATCGTTCCTATGTTTTTGTATTTTTTGGCAAAAAACCTAGAATTCCGCGCGATTCCATATTTTCATTTGCTATAGCCTACGCCTTCCGAGTGGTCCCGGGAACCCCGGACCCCGATCGCCTAAAACTTTTCCAGCCATCAAATACGACCTAAGGAACCATAGTCACCGCCCCGCCATGATCGTTCCTCATTTTTTGCATTTTACGTCCAAAAAACTAGAATTCCGCCCGATTCCCATATTTTCGTGAGTTATTCCCCAAGCTCGGATTGCCAGACTCGGATTGCCTAAAATTTTTTCGGGCCATAAAATATAGCTCACGCCTTCCAAGTGGTCCCGGGAACCCCGGACCCCGATCGCCTAATATTTTTACGGGCCATAAAATATGATTTAAGGAACCATAGTCACCTCCCTACCATCATCGTTCCTCATTTTTTGCGTTTTTCGTCCAAAAAACTACAATTCCGCGCGATTCCCATATTTTCGTGTGCTATAGCCCACGTCTTCCGAGTGGTCCCAGACCCCCGGACCCCTATCGCCTAAAGTTTTTCCGAACCATCAAATATGACCTAAGGAACCATAGTCACCGCCCCGCCATGATCGTTCCTATGTTTTTGTATTTTTTGGCAAAAAACCTAGAATTCCGCGCGATTCCATATTTTCATTTGCTATAGCCTACGCCTTCCCAGTGGTCCCGGGAACCCCGGACCCCGATCGCCTAAAACTTTTCCAGCCATCAAATACGACCTAAGGAACCATAGTCACCGCCCCGCCATGATCGTTCCTCATTTTATGCAGTTTTCGGCCAAAATACTAGAATTCCGCCCGATTACCATATTATTGTGTGCTATTGCCCACGCCTTCCGAGTGGGCCGAGCCCCCCGTACTCGGATCGCCTAAAGTTTTTTCAGGCCATAAAATAGGACCTAAGGAACCATAGTCACCACCTCGCCATGATCGTTCCTCATTTTTCGCATTTTTTGGCCAAAAAACTAGAATTCCGCCCGGTTCCCATATTTTTGTGTGCTATAGCCCACGCTTTCCAAGTGGTCACGGGATCCCTATCGCCTAAAATTTTTCCGGGCAATCAAATACGACCTAAGGAACCATAGGAACTGCCCCGCCATGATCTTTCCTCACTTATTGCGATTTCCGGCAAAAAAACTAGAATTCCGCCCGATTCCCATATTTCCGTGTGCTATATCCCACACCTTCCAAGTGGGCCGGGCCCCCCGGACTCGGATCATCTAAATTTTATTCGGGCCATCAAATAAGATCTAAGGAACCATATTCACCTCCCCGCCATGATCGTTCCTCATTGTTTGCATTTTATGTCTAAAAACTAGAATTCCGTACGATTCCCATATTTTCGTGTGCTATAATTGCCCACGCCTTCCCAATGGGTAGGGAATCCCGAACCCC
This sequence comes from Nicotiana tomentosiformis, assembly GCF_000390325.3. NCBI lineage: Eukaryota > Viridiplantae > Streptophyta > Magnoliopsida > Solanales > Solanaceae > Nicotiana > Nicotiana tomentosiformis. The sequence continues at coordinate 46,128 of NW_027174773.1, read as the reverse complement.
GATCGCCTAAAATTTTTCCGGACCATCAAATACGACCTAAGAAACCATAGTCACCGCCCCGCCATGATCGTTACTCATATTTTGTGTTTTTCGGCCAAAAAACTAGAATTCTGCCCGATTCCCATATTTTCATGTGCTATAGCCCACGCCTTCCGAGTGGGCCGGGTATCCCGGACTCGGATCGCCTAAACTTTTTCCAGGCCATCAAATACGACCTAAGGAACCATAGTCACCATTCCGCCATGATCGTTCCTCATTTTTTGCATTTTTCGGCCAAAAAACTAGAATTCTGCCCAATTCCCATATTTTCGTGTGTTATAGCACACGCCTTCCAAGTGGTCCCGGGACCCCCGGACCCCGATCGGATAAAAAATTTTCAGGCCATAAAATAAGACCCAAGGAACCATAGTAACCACCCCGCCATGATCGTTCCTCATTTTTTGCGTTTTTCTGCCAAAAAACTAGAATTCCGCGTGATTCCCATATTTTCGTCTACTATTGTCCACGCCTTCCGAGTGGGTCGGGCCTCCAGGACTCGGATCGCCTAAATTTTTTCCAGGCCTTCAAATACGACCTAAGGAACCATATTCACCGCCCCGCCATGATCGTTCCTCATTTTTTGCATTTTTCGGCCAAAATCCTAGAATTCCGCTCGATTCCCATATTTTTGTGTGCTACAGCCCACGCCTTCCAAGTGATCCTTGGAACCTCGGACCCCGGTCGCCTAATATTTTTCTGGGCCATCAAATACGACCTAAGGAACCATAGTCACCGCCCCACCATGATCGGTCTTCATTTTTTGCATTTTACGTCCAAAAAACTAGAATTCCGCCCGATTCCCATATTTTCGTGTGTTATTGCACAAGCCTTCCGAGTGGGCCGGGCCTACCAGACTCGGATCGCCTAAAACTTTTTCGGGCCATCAAATACGACCTAAGGAACCATAGTCACCGCCCCGCCATGATCGTTGCTAATATTTTGCATTTTTCGGCCAAAAAACTAGAATTCCGCCCGATTCCCATATTTTCGTGTGCTATAGCTCACGCCTTCATGTGGTCCCGGTACCCCCGGACCCCGATCGCCTAAAATTTTTCCGGGCCATCAAATACGACCCAAGGAACCATAATAACCGCCCCGCCATGATCGTTCCCCATTTTTTCATTTTTCGGCCAAAAAACTAGAATTCCGCGTGATTCCCATATTTTCGTGTGCTAAATAGCCCACGTCTTCCGAGTGGGCCGGGCCTTCCGGACTCGGATCGCCTAAAATTTTTTCAGGTCATCAAATACGACCTAAGGAACCATAGTCACCGCCCCGCAATGATCGTTCCTCATTTTTCGCATTTTTCGGCCAAAAAACTAGAATTTCGCCCGATTCCCATATTTTCGTGTGTTATAGCCCACGCCTTCCAAGTGGTCCCGGGAACCCCGGACCCCGATCACCTAATATTTTTACGGGCCATAAAATATGATTTAACGAACCATAGTCACCTCCCTACCATCATCGTTCCTCATTTTTTGCGTTTTTCGACCAAAAAACTAGAATTCCGCGCGATTCCCAAATTTTTGTGTGCTATAGCCCACGTCTTCCGAGTGGTCCCAGACCCCCGGACCCCTATCGCCTAAAGTTTTTCTGGACCATCAAATACGACCTAAGGAACCATAGTCACCGCCCCGCCATGATCGTTCCTATATTTTTGTATTTTTTGGCAAAAAACCTAGAATTCCGCGCGATTAAATATTTTCATTTGCTATAGCCCACGCCTTCCGAGTGGTCCCGGGAACCCCTGACCCCGATCGCCTAAAAAATTTCCAGCCATCAAATATGACCTAAGGAACCATAGTCACTGCCCCGCCATGATCGTTCCTCATTTTATGCAGTTTTCGGCCAAAACACTAGAATTCCGCCCGATTACCATATTATTGTGTGCTATTGCCCACGCCTTCCGAGTGGGCCGAGCCCCCGTACTCGGATCGCCTAAAGTTTTTTCGGGCCATAAAATAGGACCTAAGGAACCATAGTCACCACCTCGCCAGGATCGTTCCTCATTTTTCGCATTTTTCGACCAAGAAACTAGAATTCCGCCCGGTTCCCATATTTTTGTGTGCTATAGCCCACGCTTTCCAAGTGGTCCCAGGATCCCCGGACCCCGATCGCCTAAAAATTTTTCGGGCCATCAAATACGACCTAAGGAACCATAGGAACTGCCCCGCCATGTTCGTTCCTCAATTATTGCGATTTCCGGCAAAAAAACTAGAATTCCGCCCGATTCCCATATTTTCGTGTGCTATAGCCCCGATCTTCCGAGTGGGCCGGGCCCCCCGGGCTCGGATCATCTAAATTTTATTCGGGCAATCAAATAAGACCTAAGGAACCATATTCACCTCCCCGCCATGATTGTTCCTCATTGTTTGCATTTTTCGGCTAAAAAACTAGAATTCCGTACGATTCCGCGCGATTCCCAAATTTTTGTGTGCTATAGCCCACGTCTTCCGAGTGGTCCCAGACCCCCGGACCCCTATCGCCTAAAGTTTTTCCGGACCATCAAATACGACCTAAGGAACCATATATACCGCCCCGCCATGATCGTTCCTATATTTTTGTTCTTTTTGGCAAAAAACCTAGAATTCCGCGCAATTCCATATTTTCATTTGCTATAGCCCACACCTTCCGAGTGGTCCCGGGAACCCCGGACCCCGATCGCCTAAAACTTTTCCAGCCATCAAATATGACCTAAGGAACCATAGTCACCGCCCCGCAATGATCGTTCCTCATTTTATGCAGTTTTCGGCCAAAACACTAGAATTTCGCCCCAATTACTATATTATTGTGTGCTGTTGCCCACGCCTTCCGAGTGGGCCGAGCCCCCAATACTCGGATCGCCTAAAGTTTTTTCGGGCCATAAAATAGGACCTAAGGAACCATAGTCACCGCCCCGCCATGATCGTTCCTCGTTTTATGCAGTTTTCGGCCAAAACACTAGAATTCCGCCCGATTACCATATTATTGTGTGCTATTGCCCACGCCTTCCGAGTGGGCCGAGCCCCCGTACTCGGATCGCCTAAAGTTTTTTCGGGCCATAAGATAGGACCTAAGGAACCATAGTCACCACCTCGCCATGATCGTTCCTCATTTTTCGCATTTTTCGACCAAAAAACTAGAATTCCGCCCGGTTCCCATATTTTTGTGTGCTATAGCCCACGCTTTCCAAGTGGTCCCGGGATCCCCGGACCCCGATCGCCTAAAAATTTTCCGGGCCATCAAATACGACCTAAGGAACCATTGGAACTGCCCCGCCATGATTGTTCCTCACTTATTGCGATTTCCGGCAAAAAAACTAGAATTCCGCCCGATTCCCATATTTTCGTGTGCTATAGCCCACACCTTCCGAGTGGGTCGGGCCCCCGGACTCGGATCATCTAAGTTTTATTCGGGCCATCAAATAAGACCTAAGGAACCATATTCACCTCCCCGCCATGATTGTTCCTCATTGTTGGCATTTTTCGGCTAAATAACTAGAATTCCGTACGATTCCCATATTTTTGTGTGCTATAATTGCCCACGCCTTCCCAAAGGGTAGGGAATCCCGGACCCCGATCGCCAAAAAATTTTCCGGACCATCAAATACGACCTAAGAAACCATAGTCACCGCCCCGCCATGATCGTTACTCATATTTTGTGTTTTTCGGCCAAAAAACTAGAATTCCGCCCGATTCCCATATTTTCGTGTGCTATAGCCCACGCCTTCCGAGTGGGCCGGGTCTCCCGGACTCGGATCGCCTAAACTTTTTCCGGGCCATCAATTACGACCTAAGGAACCATTTTCACCGTTCCGCCATGATCGTTCCTCATTTTTTGCATTTTTTTGCCAAAAAACTAGAATTCTGCCCGATTCCCATATTTTCGTGTGTTATAGCACACGCCTTCCAAGTGGTCCCGGGACCCCCGGACCCTGATCGCCTAAAAATTTACCAGCCATCAAATACGACCTAAGGAACCATAGTCACCGCCCCGCCATTATCATTCCTCATTTTATGCAGTTTTCGGCCAAAACACTAGAATTCCGCCCGATTACCATATTATTGTGTGCTATTGCCCACGCCTTCCGAGTGGGCCGAGCCCCACGTACTCGGATGGCCTAAAGTTTTTTCGGGCCATAAAATAGGACCTAAGGAACCATAGTCACCACCTCGCCATGATCATTCCTCATTTTTCGCATTTTTCGGCCAAAAACCTAGAATTCCGCCCGGTTCTCATATGTTTGTGTGCTATAGCCCACGCTTTCCAAGTGGTCCCGGGATCCCCGGACCCAGATCGCCTAAAAATTTTCCGGGCCATCAAATACGACCTAAGGAACCATAGGAACTGCCCCGCCATGATCGTTTCTCACTTATTGCGATTTCCGGCAAAAAAACTAGAATTCCGCCCGATTCCCATATTTTCGTGTGTTATAGCACACGCCTTCCAAGTGGTCCCGGGACCCCCGGACCCCGATCGCCTAAAAATTTTTCAGGCCATAAAATAAGACCCAAGGAACCATAGTAACCACCTCGGCATGATCGTTCCTCATTTTTTGCGTTTTTCTGCCAAAAAACTAAAATTTCGCGTGATTCCCATATTTTCGTCTACTATTGTCCACGCCTTCCGAGTGGGTCGGGCCTCCAGGACTCGGATCGCCTAAAAATTTTACGGGCCGTCAAATACGACCTAAGGAACCATATTCACCGCCCCGCCATGATCGTTCCTCATTTTTTGCATTTTTCGGCCAAAAACCCAGAATTCCGCTCGATTTCCATATTTTTGTGTGCTACAGCCCACGCCTTCCAAGTGGTCCCGGGAACCTTGGACCCCGGTCGCCTAATATTTTTCTGGGCCATCACATATGACCTAAGGAACCATAGTCACCGCCCCACCATGATCGGTCTTCATATTTTGCATTTTACGTCCAAAAAACTAGAATTCTGCCCGATTCCCATATTTTCGTGTGTTATTGCCCAAGCCTTCCGAGTGGGCCGGGCCTACCAGACTCGGATCGCCTAAAAATTTTCCGCGCCATCAAATACGAACTAAGGAACCATAGTCACCGCCCCGCCATGATCGTTGCTATGTTTTTGTATTTTTTGGCAAGAAACCTAGAATTCCGCGGGATTCCATATTTTCATTTGCTATAGCCCACGCCTTCCGAGTGGTCCCGGGAACCCCGGACCCCGATCGCCTAAAAATTTTCCAGCCATCAAATACGACCTAAGGAACCATAGTCACCGCCCCGCAATGATCGTTCCTCATTTTATGCAGTTTTCGGCCAAAACACTAGAATTTCGCCCCAATTACTATATTATTGTGTGCTATTGCCCACGCCTTCCGAGTGGGCCGAGCCCCCCGTACTCGGATCGCCTAAAGTTTTTTCGGGCCATAAAATAGGATCTAAGGAACCATAGTCACCGCCCCGCCATGATCGTTCCTCGCTTTATGCAGTTTTCAGCCAAAACACTAGAATTCCGCCCGATTACCATATTATTGTGTGCTATTGCCTACTCCTTCCGAGTGGGCCGAGCCCCCCGTACTCGGATCGCCTAAAGTTTTTTCGGGCCATAAAATAGGACCTAAGGAACCATAGTCACAACCTCGCCATGATCGTTCCTCATTTTTTGCATTTTCGGCCAAAACACTAGAATTCCGCCCGGTTCCCACATTTTTGTGTGCTGTAGCCCACGCTTTCCAAGTGGTCCCGGGATCCCCGGACCCCTATCGCCTAAAAATTTTCCGGGCCATCAAATACAACCTAAGGAACCATAGGAACTGCCCCGCCATGATCGTTCCTCACTTATTGCGATTTCCGGCAAAAAAACTAGAATTCCGCCCGATTCCCATATTTTCGTGTGCTATAGCCCACACCTTCCGAGTGGGTCGGGCCCCCGGACTCGGATCATCTAAATTTTATTCGGGCCATCAAATAAGACCTAAGGAACCATATTCACCTCCCCGCCATGATCGTTCCTCATTGTTGGCATTTTTTGACTAAATAACTAGAATTCCGTAAGATTCCCATATTTTCGTGTGCTATAATTGCCCACGCCTTCCTAAAGGGTAGGGAATACCGGACCCCGATCGCCTAAAATTTTTCCGGACCATCAAATACGACCTAAGAAACCATAGTCACCACCCCGCCATGATCGTTACTCATATTTTGTATTTTTCGGCCAAAAAACTAGAATTATGCCCGATTCCCATATTTTCGTGTGCTATAGCCCACGCCTTCCGAGTGGGCCGGGTCTCCCGGACTCGGATCGCCTAAACTTTTTCTGGGCCATCAAATACGACCTAAGGAACCATTGTCACCATTCCGCCATGATCGTTCCTCATTTTTTGCATTTTTTGGCCAAAAAACTAGAATTCTGCCCGATTCCCATATTTTCGTGTGTTATAGCACACGCCTTCCAAGTGGTCCCGGGACCCCAGGACCCCGATCGGCTAAAAATTTACCAGCCATCAAATACGACCTAAGGAACCATAGTCACCGCCCCGCCATGATCGTTCCTCATTTTATGCAGTTTTCGGCCAAAACACTAAAATTCCGCCTGATTACCATATTATTGTGTGCTATTGCCCACGCCTTCCGAGTGGGCCGAGCCCCCCGTACTCGGATCGCCTAAAGTTTTTTTGGGCCATAAAATAGGACCTAAGGAACCATAGTCACCACCTCGCCATGATCGTTCCTCATTTTTTGCATTTTTCGGCCAAAAAACAAGAATTCCGCCCGGTTCCCATATTTTTGTGTGCTATAGCCCACGCCTTCCAAGTGGGCCAGGTCTCCCAGACTCGGATCGCCTAAACATTTTCCGGGCCATCAAATACGACCTAAGGAACCATAGTCACCGTTCCGCCATGATCGTTCCTCATTTTTTGCATTTTTCGGCCAAAAACTAGAATTCTGCCCGATTCCCATATTTTCGTGTGTTATAGCACACGCCTTCCAAGTGGTCCCGGGACCCCCGGACCCCGATCGCCTAAAAATTTTTCGGGCCATAAAATAAGACCCAAGGAACCATAGTAACCACCCCGCCATGATCGTTCCTCATTTTTTGCGTTTTTCTGCCAAAAAACTAGAATTCCACGTGATTCCCATATTTTTGTCTACTATTGCCCACGCCTTCCGAGTGGATCGGGCCTCCAGGACTCGGATCACCTAAAATTTTTCCGGGCCATCAAATACGACCTAAGGAACCATATTCACCGCCCCGCCATGATCGTTCCTCATTTTTTGCATTTTTCGGCCAAAAACCTAGAATTCCGCTCGATTCCCATATTTTTGTGTGCTACAGCCCACGCCTTCCAAGTGGTCCCGGGACCCTCGGACCCCGGTCGCCTTATATTTTACTGGGCCATCAAATACGACCTAAGGAACCATAGTCACCGCCCCACCATGATCGGTCCTCATTTTTTGCATTTTACGTCCAAAAAACTAGAATTCCGCCCGATTCCCATATTTTCGTGTGTTATTGCCCAAGCCTTCCTAGTAAGCCGGGCCTACCAGACTCGGATCGCCTAAAAATTTTCCTGGCCATCAAATACGACCTAAGGAACCATAGTCACCGCCCCGCCATGATCATTGCTAATAGTTTGCATTTTTCGGCCAAAAAACTAGAATTCCGCACGATTCCCATATTTTCGTGTGCTATAGCTCACGCCTTCCAAGTGGTCCCGGTACCCCCGGACCCCGATCGCCTAAAAGTTTTTCGGGCTATCAAATACGACCCAAGGAACCATAATAACCGCTCCGCCATGATCGTTCCCCATTTTTGCATTTTTCGGCCAAAAAACTAAAATTCCGCGTGATTCCCATATTTTCGTGTGCTAAATAGCCCACGTCTTCCGGGTGGGCTGGGCCTTCCGGACTCGGATCGCCTAAAAAATTTTTGGGCCGTCAAATACGACCTAAGGAACCATAGTCACCGCCCCGCAATGATCGTTCCTCATTTTTTGCGTTTTTCGGCCAAAAAACTAGAATTCCGAGCGATTCCCATATTTTCGTGTGCTATAGCCCATGCCTTCCGAGTGGTCCCAGACCCCCGGACCCCTATCGCCTAAAGTTTTTTCGGACCATCAAATACGACCTAAGGAACCATAGTCACCGCCCCGCCATGATCGTTCCTATGTTTTTGTATTTTTTGGCAAAAAACCTAGAATTCCGCGCGATTCCATATTTTCATTTGCTATAGCCCACGCCTTCCGAGTGGTCACGGGAACCCCGGACCCCGATCGCCTAAAACTTTTCCAGCCATCAAATACGACCTAGGGAACCATAGTCACCGCCCCTCCATGATCATTCCTAATTTTATGCAGTTTTCGGCCAAAACACTAGAATTCCGAACGATTACCATATTATTGTATGCTATTGCCCACGCCTTCCGTGTGGGCCGAGCCCCCCGTACTCGGATCGCCTAAAGTTTTTTCGGGCCATAAAATAGGACCTAAGGAACCATAGTCAATACCTTGCCATGATCGTTCCTCATTTTTCGCATTTTTCGGCCAAAAAACTAGAATTCCGCCCGGTTCCCATATTTTTGTGTGCTATAGCCCACGCTTTCCAAGTGGTCCCGAGATCCCCGGACCCCGATCGCCTAAAAATTTTCCGGGCCATCAAATACGACCTAAGGAACCGTAGGAACTGCCCCGCCATGATCGTTCCTCACTTATTGTGATTTCCGGCAAAAAAACTAGAATTCTGCCCGATTCCCATATTTTCGTGTGTTATAGCCCACACCTTCCGAGTGGGCCGGGCCCCCGGACTCGGATCATCTAAATTTTATTCGGGCCATCAAATAAGACCTAAGGAACCATATTCACCTCCCCGCCATGATCGTTCCTCATTGTTTGCATTTTTCGGCTAAAAAACTAAAATTCCGTACGATTCCCATATTTTCGTGTGCTATAATTGCCCACGCCTTCCCAATGGGTAGGGAATCCCGGACCCCGATCGCCTAAAATTTTTCCGGACCATCAAATACGACCTAAGAAACCATAGTCACCGCCCCGCCATGATCGTTACTCATATTTTGTGTTTTTCGGCCAAAAAACTAGAATTCCGCCCGATTCCCATATTTTCGTGTGCTATAGCCCACGCCTTCCGAGTGGGCCGGGTATCCCAGACTCGGATCGCCTAGACTTTTTCCGGGCCATTAAATACGACCTAAGGAACCATTGTCACCCTTCCGCCATGATCGTTCCTCATTTTGTGCATTTTTTGGCCAAAAAACTAGAATTCTTCCCGATTCCCATATTTTCGTGTGTTATAGCACACGCCTTCCAAGTGGTCCCGGGACCCCCGAACCCCTATCGCCTAAAATTTTCGAGCCATAAAATAAGACCCAAGGAACCATAGTAACCACCCCGCCATGATCGTTCCTCATTTTTTGCGTTTTTCTGCCACAAAACTCGAATTCTGCGTGATTCCCATATTTTCGTCTACTATTGCCCACACCTTCCGAGTGGGTCGGGCCTCCCGGACTCGGATCGCCTAAAATTTTTCCGGGCCATCAAATACGACCTAAGGAACCATATTCACCACCCCGCCATGATCGTTCCTCATTTTTTGCATTTTTCGGCCAAAAAACTAGAATTCCCCTCGATTCCCATATTTTTGTGTGCTACATCCCACGCCTTCCAAGTGGTCCCGGGAACCTCGGACCCCGGTCGCCTAATATTTTTCTAGGCCATCAAATACGACCTAAGGAACCATAGTCACCGCCCCACCATGATCGGTCCTCATTTTTTGCATTTTACATCCAAAAAACAAGAATTCCGCCCGATTCCCATATTTTCGTGTGTTATTGCCCAAGCCTTCCGAGTGGGCCGGGCCTACCAGACTCGGATCACCTAAAAATTTTTCGGGCCATCAAATACGACCTAAGGAACCATAGTCACCACCCTACCTTGATCGTTGCTAATATTTCGCATTTTTTGGCCAAAAAACTAGAATTCCGCCCGATTCCCATATTTTCGTGTGTTATAGCCCACGCCTTCCAATTGGTCCCGGGAACCCCGGACCCCGATCGCCTAATATTTTTACGGGCCATAAAATATGATTTAAGGAACCATAGTCACCGCTCAGCCATGATCGTTCCTCATTTTTTGCGTTTTTCGGCCAAAAAACTAGAATTTCGCGCGATTCCCATATTTTCGTGTGCTATAGCCCACGCCTTCCGCGTGGTCCCAAACCCCCGGACCCCTATCGCCTAAAGTTTTTCCGGACCATCAAATACAACCTAAGGAACCATAGTCACCGCCCCGCCATGATCGTTCCTATGTTTTTGTAATTTTTGGAAAAAAAACCTAGAATTCCGCGCGATTCCATATTTTCATTCGCTATAGCCCACGCCTTCCGAGTGGTCCCGGGAACCCCGGACCCCGATTGCCTAAAAATTTTCCAGCCATCAAATACGAACGAAGGAACCATAGTCACCGCCCCGCCATGATCGTTCCTCATTTTATGCAGTTTTCGGCCAAAACACTAGAATTCCGCCCGATTACCATATTATTGTGTGCTATTGCCCACGCCTTCCGAGTGGGCCGAGCCCCCCGTACACGGATCGCCTAAAGTTTTTTCGGGCCATAAAATAGGACCTAAGGAACCATAGTCACCACCTCGCCATGATCGTTCCTCATTTTTCGCTTTTTTCGGCCAAAAAACTAGAATTCCACCCGGTTCCCATATTTTTATGTGCTATAGCCCACGCTTTCCAAGTGGTCCCGGGATCCCCGGACCCCGATCGCCTAAAATTTTTCCGGGCCATCAAATACGACCTAAGGAACCATAGGAACTGCCCCGCCATGATCGTTCCTCACTTATTGCGATTTCCGGCAAAAAAACTAGAATTCCGCCTGATTCCCATATTTTCATGTGCTATAGCCCACGCCTTCCGAGTGGGCCGGGCCCCCGGACTCGGATCATCTAAATTTTATTCGGGCCATCAAATAAGACCTAAGGAACCATATTCACCTCCCGGCCATGATCGTTCCTCATTGATTGCATTTTTCGGCTAAAAAACTAGAATTCCGTACGATTCCCATATTTCCGTGTGCTATAATTGCCCACGCCTTCCCAATGGGTAGGGAATCCCGGACCCCGATCGCCTAAAATTTTTCCGGACCATCAAATATGACCTAAGAAACCATAGTCAGCGCCCCGCCATGATCGTAACTCATATTTTGTGTTTATCGGCCAAAAAAATAATATTCCGCCCGATTCCCATATTTTCGTGTGCTATAGCCCACGCCTTCCGAGTGGGCCGGGTCTCCCGGACTCGGATCGCCTAAACTTTTTCCGGGCCATCAAATACGACCTAAGGAACCATAGTCACCGTTCCGCCATGATCGTTCCTCATTTTTTGCATTTTTCGGCCAAAAAACTAGAATTCTGCCCGATTCCCATATTTTCGTCTGTTATAGCACACGCCTTCCAAGTGGTCCCGGGACCCCCGGACCCCGATTGCCAAAAAGTTTTCGGGCCATAAAATAAGACCCAAGGAACCATAGTAACCACCCCGCCATGATCGTTCCTCATTTTTTGCGTTTTTCTACCAAAAAACTAGAATTCCGCGTGATTCCCATATTTTCGTCTACTATTGCCCACGCCTTCCAAGTGGGACGGGCCTCCAGGACTCGGATCGCCTAAAATTTTTCCGGGCCATCAAATACGACCTAAGGAACCATATTCACCTCCCCGCCATGATCGTTCCTCATTTTTTGCATTTTTCGGCAAAAAACCTAGAATTCCGCTCGATTCCCATATTTTTGTGTGCTACAGCCCACGCCTTCCAAGTGGTCCCGGGAACCTCGGACCCCGGTGGCCTAATATTTTTCTGGGCCATCAAATACGACCTAAGGAACCATAGTCACTGCCCCACCATGATCGGTCCTCATTTTTTGCATTTTACGTCCAAAGTACTAGAATTCCGCCCGATTCCCATATTTTCGTGTGTTATTGCCCAAGCCTTCCGAGTGGGCCGGGCCTACCAGACTCGGATCGCCTAAAAATTTTCCGGTCCATCAAATACGACCTAAGGAACCATAGTCACCGCCCTGCCATGATCGTTGCTAATATTTTGCATTTTTCGGCCAAAAAACTAGAATTCCGCACGATTCCCATATTTTCGTGTGCTATAGCTCACACCTTCGAAGTGGTCCCGGTACCCCCGGACCCCGATCGCCTAAAAGTTTTTCGGGCCATCAAATACGACCCAAGGAACCATAATAACCGCCCCGCCATGATCGTTCCCCATTTTTGCATTTTTCGGCCAAAAAACTAGAATTCCGCGTGATTCCCATATTTTCGTGTGCTAAATAGCCCACGTCTTCCGAGTGGGCTGGGCCTTCCGAACTCGGATCGCCTAAAAAAATTTTCGGCCGTCAAATACGACCTAAGTAACCATCGTCACCGCCCCGCAATGATCGTTCCTCATTTTTTGCATTTTTCGTCAAAAAACTAGAATTTCGCCCGATTCCCATATTTTCGTGTGTTATAGCCCACGCCTTCCAAGTGGTCACGGGAACCACGGACCCCGATCGCCTAATATTTTTACGGGCCATAAAATATGATTTAAGGAACCATAGTCATCGCCCTGCCATGATCGTTCCTCATTTTTTGCACTTTCGGCCAAAAAACTAGAATTCCGCGCGATTCCCATATTTTCGTGTGCTATAGCCCACGCCTTCCGAGTGGTCCCAGACCCCCGGACCCCTATCGCCTAAAGTTTTTTCGGACCATCAAATACGACCTAAGGAACCATAGTCACCGCCCCGCCATGATCGTTCCTATGTTTTTGTATTTTTTGGCAAAAAACCTAGAATTCCGCGCGATTCCATATTTTCATTTGCTATAGCCCACGCCTTCCGAGTGGTCACGGGAACCCCGGACCCCGATCGCCTAAAACTTTTCCAGCCATCAAATAGGACCTAAGGAACCATAGTCACCACCTCGCCATGATCGTTCCTCATTTTTCGCATTTTTCGGCCAAAAAACTAGAATTCCGCCCGGTTCCCATATTTTTGTGTGCTATAGCCCACGCTTTCCAAGTGGTCCCGGGATCCCTGGACCCCGATCGCCTAAAATTTTTCCCGGCCATCAAATATGACCTAAGGAACCATAGGAACTGCCCTACCATGATCGTTCCTCACTTATTGCGATTTACGGCAAAAAAACTAGAATTCCGCCCGATTCCCATATTTTCGTGTGCTATAGCCCACACCTTCCGAGTGGGCCAGGCCCCCGGACTCGGATCATCTAAAATTTGTTCGGGCCATCAAATAAGACCTAAGGAACCATATTCACCTCCCTGCCATGATCGTTCCTCATTGTTTGCATTTTTTGGCTAAAAAACTAGAATTCCGTACGATTCCCATATTTTCGTGTGCTGTAATTGCCCACGCCTTCCCAATGGGTAGGGAATCCCGGACCCCGATCGCCTAAAATTTTTCCGGACCATCAAATACAACCTAAGAAACCATAGTCACCGCCCCGCCATGATCGTTACTCATATTTTGTGTTTTTCGGCCAAAAAACTAGAATTCCGCCCGATTCCCATATTTTCGTGTGCTATAGCCCACGCCTTTCGAGTGGCCCGGGTATCCCGGACTCGGATCGCCTAAACTTTTTCCGGGCCATCAAATACGACCTAAGGAACCATAGTCACCGTTCCGCCATGATCGTACCTCATTTTTTGCATTTTTCGGCCAAAAAACTAGAATTCTGCCCGAATCCCATATTTTCGTGTGTTATAGCACACGCCTTCCAAGTGGTCCCGGGATCCCCGGACCCCGATCGCCTAAAATTTTTTCGGGCCATCAAATACGACCTAAGGAACCATATTCACCACCCCGCCATGATCGTTCCTCATTTTTTGCATTTTTCGGCCAAAAACCTAGAATTCCGCTCGATTACCATATTTTTGTGTGCTACAGCCCATGCCTTCCAAGTGGTCCCGGGAACCTCGGACCCCGGTCGCCTAATATTTTTATGGGCCATCAAATACGACCTAAGGAACCATAGTCACCGCCTCACCATGATCGGTCCTCATTTTTTGCATTTTTCGGCCAAAAAACATGAATTCCGCCCGATTCCCATATTTTCGTGTGTTATAGCCCACGCCTTCCAAGTGGTCCCGGGAACCCCGGACCCCGATCGCCTAATATTTTTACGGGCCATAAAATAGGATTTAAGGAACCATAGTCACCGCCCTGCCATGATCGTTCCTCATTTTTTGCATTTTTCGGCCAAAAAACTAGAATTCCGCGCGATTCCCATATTTTCGTGTGCTATAGCCCACGCCTTCCGAGTGGTCACGGGAACCCCGGACCCCGATCGCCTAAAACTTTTCCAGCCATCAAATACGACCTAAGGAACCATAGTCACCGCCCCGCCATGATCGTTCCTCATTTTATGCAGTTTTCGGCCAAAACACTAGAATTTCGCCCGATTACAATATTATTGTGTGCTATTGCCCACGCCTTCCGAGAGGTCACGGGAACCCCGGACCCCGATCGCCTAAAACTTTTCCAGCCATCAAATACTACCTAAGGAACCATAGTCACCACCCCGCCATGATCGTTCCTCATTTTATGCAGTTTTCGGCCAAAACACTAGAATTCCGCCCGATTACCATATTATTGTGTGCTATTGCCCACGCCTTCCGAGTGGGCCGAGCCCCCCGTACTCGGATCGCCTAAAGTTTTTTCGGGCCATAAAATAGGACCTATGGAACCATAGTCACCACCTCGCCATGATCGTTCCTCATTTTTCGCATTTTTCGGCCAAAAAACTAGAATTCCGCCCGGTTCCCATATTTTTGTGTGCTATAGCCCACGCTTTCCAAGTGGTCCCGGGATCCCCGGACCCCGATCGCCTAAAATTTTTCCGGCCCATCAAATACGACCTAAGGAACCATAGGAACTGCCCTGCCATGATCGTTCCTCACTTATTGCGATTTCCGGCAAAAAAACATGAATTCCGCCCGATTCCCATATTTTCGTGTGCTATAGCCCACACCTTCCGAGTGGGCCGGGCTCCCCGGACTCGGATCATATAAAATTTATTCGGGCCATCAAATAAGACCTAAGGAACCATATTCACCTCCCCGCCATGATCGTTCCTCATTGTTTGCATTTTTCGGCTAAAAAACTAGAATTCCGTACGATTCCCATATTTTCGTGTGCTATAATTGCCCACGCCTTCCCAATGGGTAGGGAATCCCGGACCCCGATCGCCTAAAATTTTTCCGGACCATAAAATACAACCTAAGAAACCATAGTCACCGCCCCGCCATGATCGTTACTCATATTTTGTGTTTTTCGGCCAAAAAACTAGAATTCCGCCCGATTCCCATATTTTCGTGTGCTATAGCCCACGCCTTTCGAGTGGGCCGGGTATCCCAGACTCGGATCACCTAAACTTTTTCCGGGCAATCAAATACGACCTAAGGAACCATAGTCACCGTTCCGCCATGATCGTACCTCATTTTTTGAATTTTTAGGCCAAAAAACTAGAATTCTGCCCGATTCCCATATTTTCGTGTGTTATAGCACACGCCTTCCAAGTGGTCCCGGGATCCCCGGACCCCGATCGCCTAAAAATTTTTCGGGCCATCAAATATGACCTAAGGAACCATAGGAACTGCCCTGCCATGATCGTTCCTCACTTATTGCGATTTCCGTCAAAAAAACTAGAATTCCGCCCGATTCCCATATTTTCGTGTGCTATAGCCCACACCTTCCGAGTGGGCCGGGCCCCCGGACTCGGATCATCTAAATTTTATTCGGGCCATCAAATAAGACCTAAGGAACCATATTCACTTCCCCGCCATGATCGTTCCTCATTGTTTGCATTTTTCTGCTAAAAAACTAGAATTTCGTACGATTCCCATATTTTCGTGTGCTATAATTGCCCACGACTTCCCAATGGGTAGGGAATCCCGGACCCCGATCGCCTAAAATTTTTCCGGACCATCAAATACAACCTAAGAAACCATAGTCACCGCCCCGCCATGATCGTTACTCATATTTTGTGTTTTTCGGCCAAAAAACTAGAATTCCGCCCGATTCCCATATTTTCGTGTGCTATAGCCCACGCCTTCCGAGTGGGCCGGGTATCCCGGACTCGGATCGCCTAAACTTTTTTCGGGCCATCAAATATGACCTAAGGAACCGTAGTCACCGTTCCGCCATGATCGTTCCTCATTTTTTGCATTTTTCGGCCAAAACACTAGAATTCTGCCCGATTCCCATATTTTCGTGTGCTATACCCACGCCTTCCAAGTGGTCCGGGGAGCCGCGGATCCCGATCGCCTAAATGTTTTTTGGGCCATAAAATAAGACCCAAGGAACCATAGTAACCACCCCGCCATGATCGTTCCTAATTTTTTGCGTTTTTCTGCCAAAAAACTAGAATTCCGCGTGATTCCCATATTTTCGTCTACTATTGGCCACGCCTTCCGAGTGGGTCGGGCCTCTAGGACTCGGATTGCCTAAAAATTTTCCGGGCCATCAAATACGACCTAAGGAACCATATTCACCGCCCCGCCATGATCGTTCCTCATTTTTTGCATTTTTCGGCCAAAAACCTAGAATTCCGCTCGATTACCATATTTTTGTGTGCTACAGCCCACGCCTTCCAAGTGGTCCCGGGAACCTCGGACCCCGGTCGCCTAATATTTTTCTGGGCCATCAAATACGACCTAAGGAACCATAGTCACGGCCCCACCATGATCGGTCCTCATTTTTTGCATTTTACGTCCAAAAAACTAGAATTCCGCCCGATTCCCATATTTTCGTGTGTTATTGCCCAAGCCTTCCAAGTGGGCCGGGCCTACCAGACTCGGATCGCCTAAAAATTTTCCTGGCCATCAAATACGACCTAAGGAACCATAGTCACCGCCCCGCCATTATCGTTGCTAATATTTTGCATTTTTCGGCCAAAAAACTAGAATTCCGCGCGATTCCCATATTTTCGTGTGCTATAGCTCACGCCTTCCAAGTGGTCCCGGTACCCCTGGACCCCGATCGCCTAAAATTTTTCCGGGCCATCAAATACGACCCAAGGAACCATAATAACCGCCCCGCCATGATCGTTACTCATATTTTGTGTTTTTCAGCCAAAAAACTAATATTTCGCCCGATTCCCATATTTTTGTGTGCTATAGCCCACGCCTTCCGAGTGGGCCGGGTCTCCCGGACTCGGATCGCCTAAACTTTTTTCGGGCCATCAAATACGACCTAAGGAACCATAGTCACCGTTCCGCCATGATCGTTCCTCATTTTTTGCATTTTTCGGCCAAAAAACTAGAATTCTGCCCGATTCCCATATTTTCGTGTGTTATACACGCCTTCCAAGTGGTCCCGGGACCCCCGGACCCCGATCGGCTAAAATGTTTTCAGGTCATAAAATAAGACACAAGGAACCATAGTAACCACCCCGCCATGATCGTTCCTCATTTTTTGCATTTTTCTGCCAAAACACTAGAATTCCGCGTGATTCCCATATTTTCGTCTACTATTGCCCACGCCTTCCGAGTGGGTCGGGCCTCCAGGACTCGGATCGCCTAAAAAATTTTTGGGCCATCAAATACGACCTAAGGAACCATATTCACCGCCCCGCCATGATCGTTCCTCATTTTTTGCATTTTTCGGCCAAAAACCTGGAATTCCGCTCGATTCCCATATTTTTGTGTGCTACAGCCCACGCCTTCCAAGTGGTCCCGGGAACCTCGGACCCCGGTCGCCTAATATTTTTCTGGGCCATCAAATACGACCTAAGGAACCATAGTCACCGCCCCACCATGATCGGTCCTCATTTTTTGCATTTTACGTCCAAAAAACTAGAATTCCGCCCGATTCCCATATTTTCGTGTGTTATTGCCCAAGCCTTCCGAGTGGGCCGGGCCTACCAGACTCGGATCGCCTAAAATTTTTTTCGGGCCATCAAATACGACCTAAGGAACCATAGTCACCGCCCCGCCATGATTGTTGCTAATATTTTGCATTTTTCGGCCAAAAAACTAGAATTCCGCCCGATTCCCTTATTTTCGTGTGCTATAGCTCATGTCTTCCAAGTGGTCCCGGTACCCCCGGACCTCGATCGCCTAAAAATATTTCGGGCCATCAAATACGACCCAAGGAACCATAATAACCGCCCCGCCATGATCGTTCCCATTTTTGCATTTTTCGGCCAAAAAACTAGAATTCCGCGTGATTCCCATATTTTCGTGTGCTAAATAGCCCACGTCTTCCGAATGGGCCGGGCCTTCCGGACTCGGATCGCCTAAAAAATTTTCGGGCCATCAAATACGACCTAAGGAACCATAGTCACCGCCCCGCAATGATCGTTCCTCATTTTTTACATTTTTCGGCCAAAAAACTAGAATTTCGCCCGATTCCCATATTTTCGTGTGTTATAGCCCACGCCTTCCAGGTGGTCCCGGGAATCCCGGACCCCGATCGTCTAATATTTTTACGGGCCATAAAATATGATTTAAGGAACCATAGTCACCGCCCTGCCATGATCGTTCCTCATTTTTTGCGTTTTTCGGCCAAAAAACTAGAATTCCGCGCGATTCCTATATTTTCATGTGCTATAGCCCACGCCTTCCGAGTGGTCCCAGACCCCCGGACCCCGATCGGCTAAAGTTTTTTCGGACCATCAAATACGTCCTAAGGAACCATAGTCACCGCCCCGCCATGATCGTTCCTATGTTTTTGTATTTTTTGGCAAAAAACCAAGAATTCCGCGCGATTCCATATTTTCATTTGCTATAGCCCACGCCTTCCGAGTGGTCCCGGGAACCCCGATCGCCTTAAAATTTTCCAGCCATCAAATATGACCTAAGGAACCATAGTCACCGCCCCACCATGATCGGTCCTCATTTTTTGCATTTTACATCCAAAAAACTAGAATTCCGCCCAATTCCCATATTTTTGTGTGTTATTGCCCAAGCCTCCCGAGTGGGCCGGGCCTACCAGACGCGGATCGCCTAAAAATTTTCCGGGCCATCAAATACGACCTAAGGAACCATAGTCACCGCCCTGCCATGATTTTTGCTAATATTTTGCATTTTTCGGCCAAAAAACTAGAATTCCGCACGATTCCCTTATTTTCGTGTGCTATAGCTCATGCCTTCCAAGTGGTCCCGGTACCCCCGGACCTCGATCGCCTAAAAATATTTCGGGCCATCAAATACGACCCAAGGAACCATAATAACCGCCCCGCCATGATCGTTCCCATTTTTGCATTTTTCGGCCAAAAAACTAGAATTCCGCGTGATTCCCATATTTTCGTGTGCTAAATAGCCCACGTCTTCCGAATGGGCCGGGCCTTCCGGACTCGGATCGCCTAAAAAATTTTCGGGCCATCAAATACGACCTAAGGAACCATAGTCACCGCCCCGCAATGATCGTTCCTCATTTTTTACATTTTTCGGCCAAAAAACTAGAATTTCGCCCGATTCCCATATTTTCGTGTGTTATAGCCCACGCCTTCCAGGTGGTCCCGGGAATCCCGGACCCCGATCGTCTAATATTTTTACGGGCCATAAAATATGATTTAAGGAACCATAGTCACCGCCCTGCCATGATCGTTCCTCATTTTTTGCGTTTTTCGGCCAAAAAACTAGAATTCCGCGCGATTCCTATATTTTCATGTGCTATAGCCCACGCCTTCCGAGTGGTCCCAGACCCCCGGACCCCGATCGGCTAAAGTTTTTTCGGACCATCAAATACGTCCTAAGGAACCATAGTCACCGCCCCGCCATGATCGTTCCTATGTTTTTGTATTTTTTGGCAAAAAACCAAGAATTCCGCGCGATTCCATATTTTCATTTGCTATAGCCCACGCCTTCCGAGTGGTCCCGGGAACCCCGAACCCCGATCGCCTTAAAATTTTCCAGCCATCAAATACGACCTAAGGAACCATAGTCACCGCCCCACCATGATCGGTCCTCATTTTTTGCATTTTACATCCAAAAAACTAGAATTCCGCCCGATTCCCATATTTTCGTGTGTTATTGCCCAAGCCTCCCGAGTGGGCCGGGCCTACCAGACGCGGATCGCCTAAAAATTTTCCGGGCCATCAAATACGACCTAAGGAACCATAGTCACCGCCCCGCCATGATTTTTGCTAATATTTTGCATTTTTCGGCCAAAAAACTAGAATTCCGCACGATTCCCATATTTTCGTGTGCTATAGCTCACGCCTTCCAAGTGGTCCCGGTACCCCCGGACCCCGATCGCCTAAAAAGTTTTCGGGCCATCAAATACGACCCAAGGAACCATAATAACCACCCCGCCATGATCGTTCCCCATTTTTGCATTTTTCGGCCAAAAAACTAGAATTCCGCGTGATTCCCATATTTTCGTGTGCTAAATAGCCCACGTCTTCCGAGTGGGCCGGGCCTTCCGGACTCGGATCGCCTAAAATTTTTTCGGACCATCAAATACGACCTAAGAAACCATAGTCACCGCCCCGCCATGATCGTTACTCATATTTTGTGTTTTTCGGCCAAAAAACTAATATTCCGCCTGATTCCCATATTTTCGTGTGCTATAGCCCACGCCTTCCGAGTGGGCCGGGTCTCCCGGACTCGGATCGCCTAAATTTTTTTCGGGCCATCAAATACGACCTAAGGAACCATAGTCACCGCCCCGCCATGATCGGTCCTCATTTTTTGCATTTTACGTCCAAAAAACTAGAATTCCGCCCGATTCCCATATTTTCGTGTGTTATTGCCCAAGCCTTCCTAGTGGTCGGGCCTACCAGACTCGGATCGCCTAAAATTTTTCCAGGCAATCAAATACGACCTAAGGAACCATAGTCACCGCCCCGCCATGATCGTTGCTAATATTTTGCATTTTTCGGCCAAAAAACAAGAATTCCGCCTGATTCCCATATTTTCGTGTGCTATAGCTCACGCCTTCCAAGTGGTCCTGGTACCCCCGGACCCTGATCGCCTAAAATTTTTTCGGGCCATCAAATATGACCCAAGGAACCATAGTCACCGCCCTGCCATGATCGTTCCTCATTTTTTGCATTTTTCGGCCAAAAAACTAGAATTCCGCGCGATTCCCATATTTTCGTGTGCTATAGCCCACGCCTTCCGAGTGGTCACGGGAACCCCGGACCCCGATCGCCTAAAACTTTTCCAGCCATCAAATACGACCTAAGGAACCATAGTCACCGCCCCGCCATGATCGTTCCTCATTTTATGCAGTTTTCGGCCAAAACACTAGAATTTCGCCCGATTATAATATTATTGTGTGCTATTGCCCACGCCTTCCGAGAGGTCACGGGAACCCCGGACCCCGATCGCCTAAAACTTTTCCAGCCATCAAATACTACCTAAGGAACCATAGTCACCACCCCGCCATGATCGTTCCTCATTTTATGCAGTTTTCGACCAAAACACTAGAATTCCGCCCGATTACCATATTATTGTGTGCTATTGCCCACGCCTTCCGAGTGGGCCGAGCCCCCCGTACTCGGTTCGCCTAAAGTTTTTTCGGGCCATAAAATAGGACCTATGGAACCATAGTCACCACCTCGCCATGATCGTTCCTCATTTTTCACATTTTTCGGCCAAAAAACTAGAATTCCGCCCGGTTCCCATATTTTTGTGTGCTATAGCCCACGCTTTCCAAGTGGTCCCGGGATCCCCGGACCCCGATCGCCTAAAATTTTTCTGGTCCATCAAATATGACCTAAGGAACCATAGGAAATGCCCTGCCATGATCGTTCCTCACTTATTGCGATTTCCGGCAAAAAAACATGAATTCCGCCCGATTCCCATATTTTCGTGTGCTATAGCCCACACCTTCCGAGTGGGCCGGGCTCCCCGGACTCGGATCATATAAAATTTATTCGGGCCATCAAATAAGACCTAAGGAACCATATTCACCTCCCCGCCATGATCGTTCCTCATTGTTTGCATTTTTCGGCTAAAAAACTAGAATTCCGTACGATTCCCATATTTTCGTGTGCTATAATTGCCCACGCCTTCCCAATGGGTAGGGAATCCCGGACCCCGATCGCCTAAAATTTTTCCGGACCATAAAATACAACCTAAGAAACCATAGTCACCGCCCCTCCATGATCGTTACTCATATTTTGTGTTTTTCGGCCAAAAAACTAGAATTCCGCCCGATTCCCATATTTTCGTGTGCTATAGCCCACGCCTTTCGAGTGGGCCGGGTATCCCAGACTCGGATCACCTAAACTTTTTCCGGGCAATCAAATACGACCTAAGGAACCATAGTCACCGTTCCGCCATTATCGTACCTCATTTTTTGAATTTTTAGGCCAAAAAACTAGAATTCTGCCCGATTCCCATATTTTCGTGTGTTATAGCACACGCCTTCCAAGTGGTCCCGGGATCCCCGGACCCCGATCGCCTAAAAATTTTTCGGGCCATCAAATATGACCTAAGGAACCATAGGAACTGCCCTGCCATGATCGTTCCTCACTTATTGCGATTTCCGTCAAAAAAACTAGAATTCCGCCCCATTCCCATATTTTCGTGTGCTATAGCCCACACCTTCCGAGTGGGCCGGGCCCCCCGGACTCGGATCATCTAAATTTTATTCGGGCCATCAAATAAGACCTAAGGAACCATATTCACTTCCCCGCCATGATCGTTCCTCATTGTTTGCATTTTTCTGCTAAAAAACTAGAATTTCGTACGATTCCCATATTTTCGTGTGCTATAATTGCCCACGACTTCCCAATGGGTAGGGAATCCCGGACCCCGATCGCCTAAAATTTTTCCGGACCATCAAATACAACCTAAGAATCCATAGTCACCGCCCCGCCATGATCGTTACTCATATTTTGTGTTTTTCGGCCAAAAAACTAGAATTCCGCCTGATTCCCATATTTTCATGTGCTATAGCACACGCCTTCCGAGTAGGCCGGGTATCCCGGACTCGGATCGCCTAAACTTTTTTCGGGCCATCAAATATGACCTAAGGAACCGTAGTCACCGTTCCGCCATGATCGTTCCTCATTTTTTGCATTTTTCGGCCAAAACACTAGAATTCTGCCCGATTCCCATATTTTCGTGTGCTATACCCACGCCTTCCAAGTGGTCCGGGGAGCCGCGGATCCCGATCGCCTAAATGTTTTTTGGGCCATAAAATAAGACCCAAGGAACCATAGTAACCACCCCGCCATGATCGTTCCTAATTTTTTGCGTTTTTCTGCCAAAAAACTAGAATTCCGCGTGATTCCCATATTTTCGTCTACTATTGGCCACGCCTTCCGAGTGGGTCGGGCCTCTAGGACTCGGATTGCCTAAAAATTTTCCGGGCCATCAAATACGACCTAAGGAACCATATTCACCGCCCCGCCATGATCGTTCCTCATTTTTTGCATTTTTCGGCCAAAAACCTAGAATTCCGCTCGATTACCATATTTTTGTGTGCTACAGCCCACGCCTTCCAAGTGGTCCCGGGAACCTCGGACCCCAGTCGCCTAATATTTTTCTGGGCCATCAAATACGACCTAAGGAACCATAGTCACGGCCCCACCATGATCGGTCCTCATTTTTTGCATTTTACGTCCAAAAAACTAGAATTCCGCCCGATTCCCATATTTTCGTGTGTTATTGCCCAAGCCTTCCAAGTGGGCCGGGCCTACCAGACTCGGATCGCCTAAAAATTTTCCTGGCCATCAAATACGACCTAAGGAACCATAGTCACCGCCCCGCCATTATCGTTGCTAATATTTTGCATTTTTCGGCCAAAAAACTAGAATTCCGCGCGATTCCCATATTTTCGTGTGCTATAGCTCACGCCTTCCAAGTGGTCCCGGTACCCCTGGACCCCGATCGCCTAAAATTTTTTCGGGCCATCAAATACGACCCAAGGAACCATAATAACCGCCCCGCCATGATCGTTACTCATATTTTGTGTTTTTCAGCCAAAAAACTAATATTTCGCCCGATTCCCATATTTTTGTGTGCTATAGCCCACGCCTTCCGAGTGGGCCGGGTCTCCCGGACTCGGATCGCCTAAACTTTTTTCGGGCCATCAAATACGACCTAAGGAACCATAGTCACCGTTCCGCCATGATCGTTCCTCATTTTTTGCATTTTTCGGCCAAAAAACTAGAATTCTGCCCGATTCCCATATTTTCGTGTGTTATACACGCCTTCCAAGTGGTCCCGGGACCCCCGGACCCCGATCGGCTAAAATGTTTTCAGGTCATAAAATAAGACACAAGGAACCATAGTAACCACCCCGCCATGATCGTTCCTCATTTTTTGCATTTTTCTGCCAAAACACTAGAATTCCGCGTGATTCCCATATTTTCGTCTACTATTGCCCACGCCTTCCGAGTGGGTCGGGCCTCCAGGACTCGGATCGCCTAAAAAATTTTTGGGCCATCAAATACGACCTAAGGAACCATATTCACCGCCCCGCCATGATCGTTCCTCATTTTTTGCATTTTTCGGCCAAAAACCTGGAATTCCGCTCGATTCCCATATTTTTGTGTGCTACAGCCCACGCCTTCCAAGTGGTCCCGGGAACCTCGGACCCCGGTCGCCTAATATTTTTCTGGGCCATCAAATACGACCTAAGGAACCATAGTCACCGCCCCGCCATGATCGGTCCTCATTTTTTGCATTTTACGTCCAAAAAACTAGAATTCCGCCCGATTCCCATATTTTCGTGTGTTATTGCCCAAGCCTTCCGAGTGGGCCGGGCCTACCAGACTCGAATCGCCTAAAAAATTTTCGGGCCATCAAATACGACCTAAGGAACCATAGTCACCGCCCCGCCATGATTGTTGCTAATATTTTGCATTTTTCGGCCAAAAAACTAGAATTCCGCCCGATTCCCTTATTTTCGTGTGCTATAGCTCATGTCTTCCAAGTGGTCCCGGTACCCCCGGACCTCGATCGCCTAAAAATATTTCGGGCCATCAAATACGACCCAAGGAACCATAATAACCGCCCCGCCATGATCGTTCCCATTTTTGCATTTTTCGGCCAAAAAACTAGAATTCCGCGTGATTCCCATATTTTCGTGTGCTAAATAGCCCACGTCTTCCGAATGGGCCGGGCCTTCCGGACTCGGATCGCCTAAAAAATTTTCGGGCCATCAAATACGACCTAAGGAACCATAGTCACCGCCCCGCAATGATCGTTCCTCATTTTTTACATTTTTCGGCCAAAAAACTAGAATTTCGCCCGATTCCCATATTTTCGTGTGTTATAGCCCACGCCTTCCAGGTGGTCCCGGGAATCCCGGACCCCGATCGTCTAATATTTTTACGGGCCATAAAATATGATTTAAGGAACCATAGTCACCGCCCTGCCATGATCGTTCCTCATTTTTTGCGTTTTTCGGCCAAAAAACTAGAATTCCGCGCGATTCCTATATTTTCATGTGCTATAGCCCACGCCTTCCGAGTGGTCCCAGACCCCCGGACCCCGATCGGCTAAAGTTTTTTCGGACCATCAAATACGTCCTAAGGAACCATAGTCACCGCCCCGCCATGATCGTTCCTATGTTTTTGTATTTTTTGGCAAAAAACCAAGAATTCCGCGCGATTCCATATTTTCATTTGCTATAGCCCACGCCTTCCGAGTGGTCCCGGGAACCCCGATCGCCTTAAAATTTTCCAGCCATCAAATATGACCTAAGGAACCATAGTCACCGCCCCACCATGATCGGTCCTCATTTTTTGCATTTTACATCCAAAAAACTAGAATTCCGCCCAATTCCCATATTTTTGTGTGTTATTGCCCAAGCCTCCCGAGTGGGCCGGGCCTACCAGACGCGGATCGCCTAAAAATTTTCCGGGCCATCAAATACGACCTAAGGAACCATAGTCACCGCCCTGCCATGATTTTTGCTAATATTTTGCATTTTTCGGCCAAAAAACTAGAATTCCGCACGATTCCCTTATTTTCGTGTGCTATAGCTCATGCCTTCCAAGTGGTCCCGGTACCCCCGGACCTCGATCGCCTAAAAATATTTCGGGCCATCAAATACGACCCAAGGAACCATAATAACCGCCCCGCCATGATCGTTCCCATTTTTGCATTTTTCGGCCAAAAAACTAGAATTCCGCGTGATTCCCATATTTTCGTGTGCTAAATAGCCCACGTCTTCCGAATGGGCCGGGCCTTCCGGACTCGGATCGCCTAAAAAATTTTCGGGCCATCAAATACGACCTAAGGAACCATAGTCACCGCCCCGCAATGATCGTTCCTCATTTTTTACATTTTTCGGCCAAAAAACTAGAATTTCGCCCGATTCCCATATTTTCGTGTGTTATAGCCCACGCCTTCCAGGTGGTCCCGGGAATCCCGGACCCCGATCGTCTAATATTTTTACGGGCCATAAAATATGATTTAAGGAACCATAGTCACCGCCCTGCCATGATCGTTCCTCATTTTTTGCGTTTTTCGGCCAAAAAACTAGAATTCCGCGCGATTCCTATATTTTCATGTGCTATAGCCCACGCCTTCCGAGTGGTCCCAGACCCCCGGACCCCGATCGGCTAAAGTTTTTTCGGACCATCAAATACGTCCTAAGGAACCATAGTCACCGCCCCGCCATGATCGTTCCTATGTTTTTGTATTTTTTGGCAAAAAACCAAGAATTCCGCGCGATTCCATATTTTCATTTGCTATAGCCCACGCCTTCCGAGTGGTCCCGGGAACCCCGAACCCCGATCGCCTTAAAATTTTCCAGCCATCAAATACGACCTAAGGAACCATAGTCACCGCCCCACCATGATCGGTCCTCATTTTTTGCATTTTACATCCAAAAAACTAGAATTCCGCCCGATTCCCATATTTTCGTGTGTTATTGCCCAAGCCTCCCGAGTGGGCCGGGCCTACCAGACGCGGATCGCCTAAAAATTTTCCGGGCCATCAAATACGACCTAAGGAACCATAGTCACCGCCCCGCCATGATTTTTGCTAATATTTTGCATTTTTCGGCCAAAAAACTAGAATTCCGCACGATTCCCATATTTTCGTGTGCTATAGCTCACGCCTTCCAAGTGGTCCCGGTACCCCCGGACCCCGATCGCCTAAAAAGTTTTCGGGCCATCAAATACGACCCAAGGAACCATAATAACCACCCCGCCATGATCGTTCCCCATTTTTGCATTTTTCGGCCAAAAAACTAGAATTCCGCGTGATTCCCATATTTTCGTGTGCTAAATAGCCCACGTCTTCCGAGTGGGCCGGGCCTTCCGGACTCGGATCGCCTAAAATTTTTTCGGACCATCAAATACGACCTAAGAAACCATAGTCACCGCCCCGCCATGATCGTTACTCATATTTTGTGTTTTTCGGCCAAAAAACTAATATTCCGCCTGATTCCCATATTTTCGTGTGCTATAGCCCACGCCTTCCGAGTGGGCCGGGTCTCCCGGACTCGGATCGCCTAAATTTTTTTCGGGCCATCAAATACGACCTAAGGAACCATAGTCACCGCCCCGCCATGATCGGTCCTCATTTTTTGCATTTTACGTCCAAAAAACTAGAATTCCGCCCGATTCCCATATTTTCGTGTGTTATTGCCCAAGCCTTCCTAGTGGTCGGGCCTACCAGACTCGGATCGCCTAAAATTTTTCCAGGCAATCAAATACGACCTAAGGAACCATAGTCACCGCCCCGCCATGATCGTTGCTAATATTTTGCATTTTTCGGCCAAAAAACAAGAATTCCGCCTGATTCCCATATTTTCGTGTGCTATAGCTCACGCCTTCCAAGTGGTCCTGGTACCCCCGGACCCTGATCGCCTAAAATTTTTTCGGGCCATCAAATATGACCCAAGGAACCATAATAACCACCCCGCCATGATCGTTCCCCATTTTTGCGTTTTTCGGCCAAAAAACTAGAATTCCGCGTGATTCCCATACTTTTGTGTGCTAAATAGCCCACGTCTTCCGAGTGGGCCGGGCCTTCCGGACTCGGATCACCTAAAAAATTTTCAGGCCGTCAAATACGACCTAAGGAACCATAGTCACCGCCCCGCAATGATCATTCCTCATTTTTTGCATTTTTCGGCCAAAAAACTAGAATTCCGCCCGATTCCCATATTTTCGTGTGTTATAGCCCACGCCTTCCAAGTGGTCCCGGGAACCCCGGACCCCGATCGCCTAATATTTGTACGGGCCATAAAATATGCTTTAACAAACCATAGTCACCGCCCTGCCATGATCGTTCCTCATTTTTGCATTTTTCAGCCAAAAAACTAGAATGACGCGCGATTCCCATATTTTCGTGTGCTATAGCCCACGCCTTCCGAGTGGTCCCAGACCCCCGGACCCCTATAGCCTAAAGTTTTTCCGGACCATCAAATACGACCTAAGGAACCATAGTCACCGCCCCGCCATGATCGTTCCTATGTTTTTGTATTTTTTGGCAAAAAACCTAGAATTTCGTACGATTCCATATTTTCATTTGCTATAGCCCACGCCCTCCGAGTGGTCCCAGGAACCCCGGACCCCGATAGCCTTAAAACTTTTCCAGCCATCAAATACGACCTAAGGAACCATAGTCACCGCCCCGCCATGATCGTTCCTCATTTTATGCAGTTTTCGGCCAAAACCCTAGAATTCTGCCCGATTACCATATTATTGTGTGCTATTGCCCACGCCTTCCGAGTGGGCCGAGCCCCCCGTACTCGGATCGCCTAAAGTTTTTTCGGGCCATAAAATAGGACCTAAGGAACCATAGTCACCACCTCTCCATGATCGTTCCTCATTTTTTGCGTTTTTCTGCCAAAAAACTAGAATTCCGCGTGATTCCCATATTTTTGTGTGCTATAGCCCACGCTTTCCAAGTGGTCCCGGGATCCCCGGACCCCGATCGCTTAAAATTTTTCCGGGCCATCAAATTCGACCTAAGGAACCATAGGAACTGCCCCGCCATGATCGTTCCTCACTTATTGCGATTTCCGGCAAAAAAACTAGAATTCCGCCCGATTCCCATATTTTCGTGTGCTACAGCCCACGCCTTCCAAGTGGTCCCGGGAACCTCGGACCCCGGTCGCCTAATATTTTTATGGGCCATCAAATACGACCTAAGGAACCATAGTCACCGCCCACCATGATCGGTCCTCATTTTTTGCATTTTACGTCCAAAAAACAAGAATTCCGCCTGATTCCCATATTTTCGTATGTTATTGCCCAAGCCTTCCGACTGGGCCGGGCCTACCAGACTCGGATCGCCTAAAACTTTTTCGGGCCATCAAATACGACCTAAGGAACCATAGTCACCGCCCCCGCCATGATCGTTGCTAAAATTTTGCATTTTTGGGCCAAAAAACTAGAATTCCGCCCGATTCCCATATTTTCATGATCTATAGCTCACGCCTTCCAAGTGGTCCTGGTACCCCCGGACCCCGATCGCCTAAAATATTTCCGAGCCATCAATTACGACCCAAGGAACCATAATAACCGCCCCGCCATGATCGTTCCCCATTTTTGCATTTTTCGGCCAAAAAAGTAGAATTCCGCGTGATTCCCATATTTTCATGTGCTAAATAGCCCACGTCTTCCGAGTGGGCCGGGCCTTCCGGACTCGGATTGCCTAAAATTTTTTCGGGCTGTCAAATACAACCTAAGGAACCATAGTCACCGTCCCACAATGATCGTTCCTCATTTTTTGCATTTTTCGGCCAAAAAACTAGAATTCTGCCCGATTCCCATATTTTCGTGTGCTATAACCCACGCCTTCCGAGTGGGCCGGTTCTCCCGGATTCGGATCGCCTAAACTTTTTCCGGGCCATCAAATACGACCTAAGGAACCATAGTCACCGTTCCTCCATGATCGTTCCTCTTTTTTTGCATTTTTCGGCAGAAAAACTAGAATTCTGCCCGATTCCCATATTTTCGTGTGTTATAGCACACGCCTTCCAAGTGGTCCCGGGACCCCCGGACCCCGATCGCCTAAAAATTTTTCGGGCCATAAAATAAGACCCAAGGAACCATAGTAACCACCCTGCCATGATCGTTCCTCATTTTTTGCGTTTTTCTGCCAAAACACTAGAATGCCGCGTCATTCCCATATTTTCGTCTACTATTGCCCATGCCTTCCGAGTGGGTCGGGCCTCCAGAACTCGGGTCGCCTAAAATTTTTCCGGGCCATCATATTCGACCTAAGGAACCATATTCACCGCCCCGCCATGATCGTTCCTCATTTTTTGCATTTTTCGGCCAAAAACCTAGAATTCCGCTCGATTCCATATTTTTGTGTGCTACAGCCCACGCCTTCCAAGTGGTCCCGGGAACCTCGGACCCCGGTCCCCTAATATTTTTCTGGGCCATCAAATACGACCTAAGGAACCATAGTCACCGCGCCCCACCATGATCGGTCCTCATTTTTTGCATTTTACGTCCAAAAAACTAGAATTCTGCCCGATTCCCATATTTTCGTGTGTTATTGCCCAAGCCTTCCGAGTGGGCCGGGCCTACCAGACTCGGATCGCCTAAAACTTTTTCGGGCCATCAAATACGACCTAAGGAACCATAGTCACCGCCCCGCCATGATCGTTGCTAATATTTTGCATTTTTCGGCCAAAAAACTAGAATTCCGCCCGATTCCCATATTTTCGTGTGCTATAGCTCACGCCTTCCAAGTGATCCCGGTACCCCCGGACCCAGATCGCCTAAAACTTTTCCGGTCCATCAAATACGACCCAAGGAACCATAATAACCGCCCCGCGATGATCGTTCCCCATTTTTGCATTTTTTGGCCAAAAAACTAGAATTCCGCCCGATTCCCATATTTTCGTGTGTTATAGCCCACGCCTTCCAATTGGTCCCGGGAACCCCGGACCCCGATCGCCTAATATTTTTACGGACCATAAAATATGATTTAAGGAACCATAGTCACCGCCCTACCATGATCGTTCTTCATTTTTTGCATTTTTCGGCCAAAAAACTAGAATTCCGCGCGATTCCTATATTTTCGTGTGCTATAGCCCACGCCTTCCGAGTGGTCCCAGACCCCCGGACCCTATCGCCTAAAGTTTTTCCGGACTATCAAATACGACCTAAGTAACCATAGTCACCGCCCCGCCATGATCTTTCCTATGGTTTTGTAATTTTTGGCAAAAAACCTAGAATTCCGCGCGATTCCATATTTTCATTTGCTATAGCCCACGCCTTCCGAGTGGTCCCGGGAACCCCGGACCCCGATCGCCTAAAACTTTTCCAGCCATCAAATACGACCTAAGGAACCATAGTCAACGCCCCGCCATGATCGTTCCTCATTTTATGCAGTTTTCGGCCAAAACACTAGAATTCCGCCCGATTACCATATTATTATGTGCTACTGCCCAGGCCTTCCGAGTGGGCCGAGCCCCCGTACCCGGATTGCTTAAAATTTTTTTGGGCCATAAAATAGGACCTAAGGAACCATATTCACCACCTCGCCATGATCGTTACTCATTTTTCGCATTTTTCAGCCAAACAATTAGAATTCCGCCCGGTTCCCATATTTTTGTGTGCTATAGCCCACTCTTTCCAAGTGGTCCCGGGATCCCCGGACCCCGATCGCCTAAAATTTTTCCGGGCCATCAAATACGACCTAAGGAACCATAGGAACTGCCCCGCCATGATCGTTCCTAACTTATTGTGATTTCCGGCAAAAAAACTAGAATTCCGCCCGATTCCCATATTTTCGTGTGCTATAGCCCACACCTTCCGAGTGGGCCGGGCCCCCGGACTCGGATCATCTAAATTTTATTCGGGCAATCAAATAAGACCTAAGGAACCATATTCACCTCCCCGCCATGATCGTTCCCCATTGTTTGCATTTTTCGGCTAAAAAACTAGAATTCTGTACGATTCCCATATTTTCGTATGCTATATTTTCCCACGCCTTCCCAATGGGTAGGGAATCCCGGACCCCGATCGCCTAAAATTTTTCCGGACCATCAAATACGACCTAAGAAACCATAGTCACCGCCCCGCCATGATCGTTACTCATATTTTGTGTTTTTCGGCCAAAAAACTAGAATTCCGCCCGATTCCCATATTTTCCTATGCTATAGCCCACGCCTTCCGAGTGGGCCGGGTCTCCCGGATTCGGATCGCCTAAACTTTTTCCGGACCATCATATACGACCTAATGAACCATAGTCACCGTTCCGCCATGATCGTTCCTCATTTTTTTGTATTTTTCGGCCAAAAAACTAGAATTCTGCCCGATTCCCATATTTTCGTGTGTTATAGCACACGCCTTCCAAGTGGTCCCGGGACCCCCGGACCCCGATCGCCTAAAAATGTTTCGAGCCATAAATTAAGACCAAAGGAACCATAGTAACCACCCCGCCATGATCGTTCCTCATTTTTTGCGTTTTTCTGCCAAAAAACTAGAATTCCGCGTGATTCCCATATTTTTGTCTACTATTGCCCACGCCTACCGAGTGGGTCAGGCCTCCAGGACTCGGATCGCCTAAAATTTTTCCGGGCCATCAAATACGACCTAAGGAACCATATTCACCGCCCCGCCATGATCGTTCCTCATTTTTTGCATTTTTCGGCCAAAAACCTAGAATTCCGCTCGATTCCCATATTTTTGTGTGCTACAGCCCACGCCTTCCAAGTGGTCCCGGGAACCTCGGACCCCGGTCGCCTAATATTTTTTTGGGCCATCAAATACGACCTAAGGAACCATAGTCACCGCCCCACCATGATCGGTCTTCATTTTTTGCATTTTACGTCCAAAAAACTAGAATTCCGCCCGATTCCCATATTTTCGTGTGTTATTGCCCAAGCCTTCCGAGTGGGCCGGGCCTACCAGACTCGGATTACCTAAAATTTTTCCGGGCCATCAAATACGACCTAAGGAACCATAGTCACCACCCCGCCATGATCGTTGCTAATATTTTGCATTTTTCGGCCAAAAAACTAGAATTCCGCCCGATTCCCATATTTTCGTGTGCTATAGCTCACGCCTTCCAAGTGGTCCCGGTACCCCCGGACCCCGATCGCCTAAAATTTTTCCGGGCCATCAAATACGACCCAAGGAACCATAATAACCACCCCGCCATGATCGTTCCCTATTTTTGCATTTTTTGGCCAAAAAACTAGAATTCCGCGTGATTCCCAGATTTTCGTGTGCTAAATAGCCCCCGTCTTCCGAGTGGGCCGGGCCTTCCAGACTCGGATCGCCTAAAAAATTTTCGGGCCGTCAAATACAACCTAAGGAACCATATTCACCGCCCCGCAATGATCGTTCCTCATTTTTTGCATTTTTCGGCCAAAAAACTAGAATTCCCCCCGATTCCCATATTTTCGTGTGTTATAGCCCACGCCTTCCAAGTGGTCCCGAGAACCCCGGACCCCGATCTCCTAATATTTTTACGGGCCATAAAATATGATTTAAGGAACCATAGTCACCGCCCTACCATGATCGTTCTGCATTTTTTGCGTTTTTCGGCCAAAAAACTAGAATTCCGCGTGATTCCCATATTTTCATGTGCTAAATAGCCCACGTCTTCCGAGTGGGCCTTCAAGACTCGGATCGCCTAAAAATTTTTCTGGCCGTCAAATACGACATAAGGAACCATAGTCACCGCCCCACCATGATCGTTCCTATGTTTTTGTATTTTTTGGCAAAAAATCTAGAATTCTGCGCGATTCCATATTTTCATTTAATATAGCCCACGCCCTCCGAGTGGTCCCGGGAACCCCGGACCCCGATCGCCTAAAAATTTTCCAGCCATCAAATACGACCTAAGGAACCATAGTCACCTCCCCGCCATGATCATTCCTCATTTTATGCAGTTTTCGGACAAAACACTAGAATTCCGCCCGATTACCATATTATTGTGTGCTATTGTCCACGCCTTCCGAGTGGGCCGAGCCCCCCGTACTCGGATCGCCTAAAGTTTTTTTGGGCCATCAAATATGACCTAAGGAACCATATTCACTGCCCCACCATGATCGGTCCTCATTTTTTGCATTTTACGTCGAAAAAACTAGAATTCCGCCCGATTCCCATATTTTCGTGTGTTATTGCCCAAGCCTTCCGAGTGGTCCCGGGATCCCCGGACCCCGATCGCCTAAAAATTTTCCGGGCCATCAAATACGACCTAAGGAACCATAGGAACTGCCCCGCCATGATCGTTCCTCACTTATTGCGATTTCCGGCAAAAAACTAGAATTCCGCCCGATTCCCATATTTTCGTGTGCTATAGCCCACACCTTCCGAGTGGGCCGGGCCCCCGGACTCGGATCATCTAAATTTTATTCGGGCCATCAAATAAGACCTAAGGAACCATATTCACCTCCACTCTATGATCGTTCCCCATTGTTTGCATTTTTCGGCTAAAAAACTAGAATTCTGTACGATTCCCATATTTTCGTATGCTATATTTTCCCACGCCTTCCCAATGGGTAGGGAATCCCGGACCCCGATCGCCTAAAATTTTTCCGGACCATCAAATACGACCTAAGAAACCATAGTCACCGTCCCGCCATGATCGTTACTCATATTTTGTGTTTTTCGGCCAAAAAACTAGAATTCCGCCCGATTCCCATATTTTCCTATGCTATAGCCCACGCCTTCCGAGTGGGCCGGGTCTCCCGGATTCGGATCGCCTAAACTTTTTCCGGACCATCAAACACGACCTAAGGAACCATAGTCACCGTTCCGGCATGATCGTTCCTCATTTTTTTGCATTTTTCGGCCAAAAAACTAGAATTCTGCCCGATTCCCATATTTTCGTGTGTTATAGCACACGCCTTCCAAGTGGTCCCGGGTCCCCCGGACCCCGATCGCCTAAAAATGTTTCGAGCCATAAATTAAGACCCAAGGAACCATAGTAACCACCCCGCCATGATCGTTCCTCATTTTTTGCGTTTTTCTGCCAAAAAACTAGAATTCCGCGTGATTCCCATATTTTCGTCTACTATTGCCCACGCCTACCGAGTGGGTCTGGCCTCCAGGACTCGGATCGCCTAAAATTTTTCTGGGCCCTCAAATACGACCTAAGGAACCATATTCACCGCCCCGCCATGATCGTTCCTC
Source organism: Nicotiana tomentosiformis (assembly GCF_000390325.3). Taxonomy (NCBI): domain Eukaryota; kingdom Viridiplantae; phylum Streptophyta; class Magnoliopsida; order Solanales; family Solanaceae; genus Nicotiana; species Nicotiana tomentosiformis. The sequence continues at coordinate 11,084 of NW_027174773.1, read as the reverse complement.
ATTTTTTGCATTTTTCGGCCAAAAACCTTCCGCTCGATTCCCATATTTTTGTGTGCTACATCCCACGCCTTCCAAGTGGTCCCGGGAACCTCGGACCCCGGTCGCCTAATATTTTTCTGGGCCATCAAATACGACCTAAGGAACCATAGTCACCGCCCCACCATGATCGGTCCTCATTTTTTGCATTTTACGTCCAAAAAACTAGAATTCCGCCCGATTCCCATATTTTCGTGTGTTATTGCCCAAGCCTTCCGAGTGGGCCGGGCCTACCAGACTCGGATCGCCTAAAATTTTTTCGGGCCATCAAATACGACCTAAGGAACCATAGTCACCGCCCCGCCATGATCGTTGCTAATATTTTGCATTTTTCGGCCAAAAAACTAGAATTCCGCCCGATTCCCATATTTTCGTGTGCTATAGCTCACGCCTTCCAAGTGGTCCCGGTACCCCCGGACCCCGATCGCCTAAAATTTTTCCGGGCCATCAAATACGACCCAAGGAACCATAATAACCACCCCGCCATGATCGTTCCCCATTTTTGCATTTTTCGGCCAAAAAACTAGAATTCCGCGTGATTCCCAGATTTTCGTGTGCTAAATAGCCCACGTCTTCCGAGTGGGCCGGGCCTTCCAGACTCGGATCGCCTAAAAAATTTTTGGGCCGTCAAATACAACCTAAGGAACCATATTCACCGCCCCGCAATGATCGTTCCTCATTTTTTGCATTTTTCGGCCAAAAAACTAGAATTCCGCCCGATTCCCATATTTTCGTGTGTTATAGCCCACGCCTTCCAAGTGGTCCCGGGAACCCCGGACCCCGATCTCCTAATATTTTTACGGGCCATAAAATATGATTTAAGGAACCATAGTCACCGCCCTACCATGATCGTTCTTCATTTTTTGCGTTTTTCGGCCAAAAAACTAGAATTCCGCGTGATTCCCATATTTTCATGTGCTAAATAGCCCACGTCTTTCGAGTGGGCCTTCCGGACTCGGATCGCCTAAAATTTTTTCTGGCCATCAAATACGACATAAGGAACCATAGTCACCGCCCCACCATGATCGTTCCTATGTTTTTGTATTTTTTGGCAAAAAATCTAGAATTCTGCGCGATTCCATATTTTCATTTAATATAGCCCACGCCCTCCGAGTGGTCCCGGGAACCCCGGACCCCGATCGCCTAAATATTTTCCAGCCATTAAATACGACCTTAGGAACCATAGTCACCTCCCCGCCATGATCGTTCTTCATTTTATGCAGTTTTCGGACAAAACACTAGAATTCCGCCCGATTACCATATTATTGTGTGCTATTGTCCACGCCTTCCGAGTGGGCCGAGCCCCCCGTACTCGGATCGCCTAAAGTTTTTTCGGGCCATAAAAAAGGACCTAAGGAACCATAGTCACCACCTCGCCAAGATCGTTCCTCATTTTTCGCATTTTTCGGGGAAAAAACTAGAATTCCGCCCGGTTCCCATATTTTTGTGTGCTATAGCCCACGCTTTCAAAGTGGTCCCGGGATCCCCGGACCCCGATCGCCTAAAATTTTTCTGGGCCATCAAATACGACCTAAGGAACCATAGTCACCGCCCCACCATGATCGGTCCTCATTTTTTGCATTTTACGTCCAAAAAAACTAGAATTTCGCTTGATTCCCATATTTTCGTGTGTTATTGCCCAAGCCTTCCGAGTGGGCCGGGCCTACCAGACTCGGATCGCCTAAAATTTTTCCGGGCCATCAAATACGACCTAATGGACCATAGTCACCGCCCCGCAATGATCGTTCCTCATTTTTTGCATTTTTCGGCCAAAAAACTAGAATTCCGCCTGATTCACATATTTTCGTGTGTTATAGCCCACGCCTTCCAAGTGGTCCCGGGAACCCCAGACCCCGATCGCCTAATATTTTTACGGGCCATAAAATATGATTTAAGGAACCATAGTCATGCCCTACCATGATCGTTCCTCATTTTTTGCGTTTTTCGGCCAAAAAACTAGAATTACGCGTGATTCCCATATTTTCGTCTACTATTGCCCGCGCCTTCCGAGTGGGTCGGGCCTCCAGGACTCGGGCCGCCTAAAATTTTTCCGGGCCATCATATTCGACCTAAGGATCCATATTCACCGCCCCACCATGATCGTTCCCCATTTTTTGCATTTTTCGGCCAAAAACCTAGAATTCCGCTCGATTCCCATATTTTTGTGTGCTACAGCCCACGCCTTCCAAGTGGTCCCGGGAACCTCTGACCCCGGTCGCCTAATATTTTTTTGGGCCATCAAATATGACCTAAGGAACCATATTCACCGCCCCACCATGATCGGTCCTCATTTTTTGCATTTTACGTCGAAAAAACTAGAATTTCGCCCGATTCCCATATTTTCGTGTGTTATTGCCCAAGCCTTCCGAGTGGTCCCGGGATCCCCGGACCCCGATCGCCTAAAATTTTTCCGGGCCATCAAATACGACCTAAGGAACCATAGGAACTGCCCCGCCATGATCGTTCCTCACTTATTGCGATTTCCGGCAAAAAACTAGAATTCCGCCCGATTCCCATATTTTCGTGTGCTATAGCCCACACCTTCCGAGTGGGCCGGGCCCCCGGACTCGGATCATCTAAATTTTATTCGGGCCATCAAATAAGACCTAAGGAACCATATTCACCTCCCCGCCATGATCGTTCCCCATTGTTTGCATTTTTCGGCTAAAAAACTAGAATTCTTTACGATTCCCATATTTTCGTATGCTATATTTTCCCACGCCTTCCCAATGGGTAGGGAATCCCGGACCCCGATCGCCTAAAATTTTTTCGGACCATCAAATACGACCTAAGAAACCATAGTCACCGCCCCGCCATGATCGTTACTCATATTTTGTGTTTTTCGGCCAAAAAACTAGAATTCCGCCCGATTCCCATATTTTCCTATGCTATAGCCCACGCCTTCCGAGTGGGCCGGGTCTCCCGGATTCGGATCGCCTAAACTTTTTCCGGACCATCAAACACGACCTAAGGAACCATAGTCACCATTCCGGCATGATCGTTCCTCATTTTTTTGCATTTTTCGGCCAAAAAACTAGAATTCTGCCCGATTCCCATATTTTCGTGTGTTATAGCACACGCCTTCCAAGTGGTCCCGGGTCCCCCGGACCCCGATCGCCTAAAAATGTTTCGAGCCATAAATTAAGACCCAAGGAACCATAGTAACCACCCCGCCATGATCGTTCCTCATTTTTTGCGTTTTTCTGCCAAAAAACTAGAATTCCGCGTGATTCCCATATTTTCGTCTACTATTGCCCACGCCTACCGAGTGGGTCGGGCCTCCAGGACTCGGATCGCATAAAATTTTTCTGGGCCCTCAAATACGACCTAAGGAACCATATTCACCGCCCCGCCATGATCGTTCCTCATTTTTTGCATTTTTCGGCCAAAAACCTAGAATTCCGCTCGATTCCCATATTTTTGTGTGCTACAGCCCACGCCTTCCAAGTGGTCCCGGGAACCTCGGACCCCGGTCGCCTAATATTTTTCTGGGCCATCAAATACGACCTAAGGAACCATAGTCACCGCCCCACCATGATCGGTCCTCATTTTTTGCATTTTACGTCCAAAAAACTAGAATTCCGCCCGATTCCCATATTTTCGTGTGTTATTGCCCAAGCCTTCCGAGTGGGCCGGGCCTACCAGACTCGGATCGCCTAAAATTTTTCCGGGCCATCAAATACGACCTAAGGAACCATAGTCACCGCCCCGCCATGATCGTTGCTAATATTTTGCATTTTTCGGCCAAAAAACTAGAATTCCGCCCGATTCCCATATTTTCGTGTGCTATAGCTCACGCCTTCCAAGTGGTCCCGGTACCCCCGGACCCCGATCGCCTAAAATTTTTCCGGGCCATCAAATACGACCCTAGGAACCATAATAACCACCCCGCCATGATCGTTCCCCATTTTTGCATTTTTCGGCCAAAAAACTAGAATTCCGCGTGATTCCCAGATTTTCGTGTGCTAAATAGCCCACGTCTTCCGAGTGGGCCGGGCCTTCCAGACTCGGATCGCCTAAAAAATTTTCGGGCCGTCAAATACAACCTAAGGAACCATATTCACCGCCCCGCAATGATCGTTCCTCATTTTTTGCATTTTTCGGCCAAAAAACTAGAATTCCGCCCGATTCCCATATTTTCGTGTGTTATAGCCCACGCCTTCCAAGTGGTCCCGGGAACCCCGGACCCCGATCTCCTAATATTTTTACGGGCCATAAAATATGATTTAAGGAACCATAGTCACCGCCCTACCATGATCGTTCTTCATTTTTTGCGTTTTTCGGCCAAAAAACTAGAATTCCGCGTGATTCCCATATTTTCATGTGCTAAATAGCCCACGTCTTTCGAGTGGGCCTTCCGGACTCGGATCGCCTAAAATTTTTTCTGGCCATCAAATACGACATAAGGAACCATAGTCACCGCCCCACCATGATCGTTCCTATGTTTTTGTATTTTTTGGCAAAAAATCTAGAATTCTGCGCGATTCCATATTTTCATTTAATATAGCCCACGCCCTCCGAGTGGTCCCGGGAACCCCGGACCCCGATCGCCTAAATATTTTCCAGCCATCAAATACGACCTAAGGAACCATAGTCACCTCCCCGCCATGTTCGTTCTTCATTTTATGCAGTTTTCGGACAAAACACTAGAATTTCGCCCGATTACCATATTATTGTGTGCTATTGTCCACGCCTTCCGAGTGGGCCGAGCCCCCCGTACTCGGATCGCCTAAAGTTTTTTCGGGCCATAAAAAAGGACCTAAGGAACCATATTCACCACCTCGCCAAGATCGTTCCTCATTTTTCACATTTTTCGGGGAAAAAACTAGAATTCCGCCCGGTTCCCATATTTTTGTGTCCTATAGCCCACGCTTTCCAAGTGGTCCCGGGATCCCCGGACCCCGATCGCCTAAAATTTTTCTGGGCCATCAAATATGACCTAAGGAACCATAGTCACCGCCCCACCATGATCGGTCCTCATTTTTTGCATTTTACGTCCAAAAAAACTAGAATTTCGCTTGATTCCCATATTTTCGTGTGTTATTGCCCAAGCCTTCCGAGTGGGCCGGGCCTACCAGACTCGGATCGCCTAAAATTTTTTCGGGCCATCAAATATGACCTAAGGAACCATAGTCACCGCCCCGCCATGATCGTTGCTAATATTTTGCATTTTTCGGCCAAAAAACTAGAATTCCGCCCGATTCCCATATTTTTGTGTGCTATAGCTCATGCCTTCCAAGTGGTCCCGGTACCCCCGGACCCCGATCGCCTAAAATTTTTCTGGGCCATCAAATACGACCCAAGGAACCATAATAACCGCCCCGCCATGATCGTTCCCCATTTTTGTGTTTTTCGGCCAAAAAACTAGAATTCCGCGTGATTCCCATATTTTCGTGTGCTAAATAGCCCACGTCTTCCGAGTGGTCCCGGGATCCCCAGACCCCGATCACCTAAAATTTTTCTGGGCCATCAAATACGACATAAGGAACCATAGTCACCGCCCCACCATGATCGGTCCTCATTTTTTGCATTTTACGTCCAAAAAACTAGAATTCCGCTTGATTGCCATATTTTCGTGTGTTATTGCCCAAGCCTTCCGAGTGGGCCGGGCCTACCAGACTCGGATCATCTAAAATTTTTTCGGGCCGTCAAATACGACCTAATGGACCATAGTCACCGCCCCGCAATGATCGTTCCTCATTTTTTGCATTTTTCGGCCAAAAAACTAGAATTCCGCCTGATTCACATATTTTCGTGTGTTATAGCCCACGCCTTCCAAGTGGTCCCGGGAACCCCAGACCCCAATTGCCTAATATTTTTACGGGCCATAAAATATGATTTAAGGAACCATAGTCACGCCCTACCATGATCGTTCCTCATTTTTTGGGTTTTTCGGCCAAAAAACTAGAATTACGTGTGATTCCCATATTTTCGTCTACTATTGCCCGCGCCTTCCGAGTGGGTCGGGCCTCCAGGACTCGGGCCGCCTAAAATTTTTCCGGGCCATCATATTCGACCTAAGGATCCATATTCACCGCCCCACCATGATCGTTCCCCATTTTTTGCATTTTTCGGCTAAAAACCTAGAATTCCGCTCGATTCCCATATTTTTGTGTGCTACAGCCCACGCCTTCCAAGTGGTCCCGGGAACCTCTGACCCCGGTCGCCTAATATTTTTTTGGGCCATCAAATATGACCTAAGGAACCATATTCACCGCCCCACTATGATCGGTCCTCAATTTTTGCATTTTACGTCGAAAAAACTAGAATTCCGCCCGATTCCCATATTTTCGTGTGTTATTGCCCAAGCCTTCCGAGTGGTCCCGGGATCCCCGGACCCCGATCGCCTAAAATTTTTCCGGGCCATCAAATACGACCTAAGGAACCATAGGAACTGCCCCGCCATGATCGTTCCTCACTTATTGCGATTTCCGGCAAAAAACTAGAATTCCGCCCGATTCCCATATTTTCGTGTGCTATAGCCCACACCTTCCGAGTGGGCCGGGCCCCCCGGACTCTGATCATCTAAATTTTATTCGGGCCATCAAATAAGACCTAAGGAACCATATTCACCTCCCCGCCATGATCGTTCCCCATTGTTTGCATTTTTCGGCTAAAAAACTAGAATTCTGTACGATTCCCATATTTTCGTATGCTATATTTTCCCACGCCTTCCCAATGGGTAGGGAATCCCGGACCCCGATCGCCTAAAATTTTTCCGGACCATCAAATACGACCTAAGAAACCATAGTCACCGCCCCGCCATGATCGTTACTCATATTTTGTGTTTTTCGGCAAAAAAACTAGAATTCCGCCCGATTCCCATATTTTCCTATGCTATAGCCCACGCCTTCCGAGTGGGCCGGGTCTCCCGGATTCGGATCGCCTAAACTTTTTCCGGACCATCAAACACGACCTAAGGAACCATAGTCACCGTTCCGGCATGATCGTTCCTCATTTTTTTGCATTTTTCGGCCAAAAAACTAGAATTCTGCCCGATTCCCATATTTTCGTGTGTTATAGCACACGCCTTCCAAGTGGTCCCGGGTCCCCCGGACCCCGATCGCCTAAAAATGTTTCGAGCCATAAATTAAGACCCAAGGAACCATAGTAACCACCCCGCCATGATCGTTCCTCATTTTTTGCGTTTTTCTGCCAAAAAACTAGAATTCCGCGTGATTCCCATATTTTCGTCTACTATTGCCCACGCCTACCGAGTGGGTCGGGCCTCCAGGACTCGGATCGCCTAAAATTTTTCTGGGCCCTCAAATACGACCTAAGGAACCATATTCACCGCCCCGCCATGATCGTTCCTCATTTTTGCATTTTTCGGCCAAAAACCTAGAATTCCGCTCGATTCTCATATTTTTGTGTGCTACAGCCCACGCCTTCCAAGTGGTCCCGGGAACCTCGGACCCCGGTCGCCTAATATTTTTCTGGGCCATCAAATACGACCTAAGGAACCATAGTCACCGCCCCACCATGATCGGTCCTCATTTTTTGCATTTTACGTCCAAAAAACTAGAATTCCGCCCGATTCCCATATTTTCGTGTGTTATTGCCCAAGCCTTCCGAGTGGGCCGGGCCTACCAGACTCGGATCGCCTAAAATTTTTCTGGGCCATCAAATACGACCTAAGGAACCATAGTCACCGCCCCGCCATGATCGTTGCTAATATTTTGCATTTTTCGGCCAAAAAACTAGAATTCCGCCCGGTTCCCATATTTTTGTGTGCTATAGCCCACGCTTTCCAAGTGGTCCCGGGATCCCCGGACCCCGATCGCCTAAAATTTTTCTGGGCCATCAAATACGACCTAAGGAACCATAGTCACCGCCCCACCATGATCGGTCCTCATTTTTTGCATTTTACGTCCAAAAAAACTAGAATTCCGCTTGATTCCCATATTTTCGTGTGTTATTGCCCAAGCCTTCCGAGTGGGCCGGGCCTACCAGACTCGGATCGCCTAAAATTTTTCGGGCCATCAAATATGACCTAAGGAACCATAGTCACCGCCCCGCCATGATCGTTGCTAATATTTTGCATTTTTCGGCAAAAAACTAGAATTCCGCCCGATTCCCATATTTTCGTGTGCTATAGCTCATGCCTTCCAAGTGGTCCCGGTACCCCCGGACCCCGATCGCCTAAAATTTTTCTGGGCCATCAAATACGACCCAAGGAACCATAATAACCGCCCCACCATGATCGTTCCCCATTTTTGTTTTTTTCGGCCAAAAAACTAGAATTCCGCGTGATTCCCATATTTTCGTGTGCTAAATAGCCCACGTCTTCCGAGTGGTCCCGGGATCCCCGGACCCCGATCGCCTAATATTTTTCTGGGCCATCAAATACGACCTAAGGAACCATAGTCACGCCCTACCATGATCGGTCCTCATTTTTTGCGTTTTTCGGCCAAAAAACTAGAATTACGCGTGATTCCCATATTTTCGTCTACTATTGCCCGCGCCTTCCGAGTGGGTCGGGCCTCCAGGACTCGGGCCGCCTAAAATTTTTCTGGGCCATCATATTCGACCTAAGGATCTATATTCACCGCCCCACCATGATCGTTCCCCATTTTTTGCATTTTTCGGCCAAAAACCTAGAATTCCGCTCGATTCCCATATTTTTGTGTGCTACAGCCCACGCCTTCCAAGTGGTCCCGGGAACCTCTGACCCCGGTCGCCTAATATTTTTTGGGCCATCAAATATGACCTAAGGAACCATATTCACCGCCCCACCATGATCGGTCCTCATTTTTTGCATTTTACGTCGAAAAAACTAGAATTCCGCCCGATTCCCATATTTTTGTGTGTTATTGCCCTAGCCTTCCGAGTGGTCCCGGGATCCCCGGACCCCGATCGCCTAAAATTTTTCCGGGCCATCAAATACGACCTAAGGAACCATAGGAACTGCCCCGCCATGATCGTTCCTCACTTATTGCGATTTCCGGCAAAAAACTAGAATTCCACCCGATTCCCATATTTTCATGTGCTATAGCCCACACCTTCCGAGTGGGCCGGGCCCCCCGGACTCGGATCATCTAAATTTTATTCGGGCCATCAAATAAGACCTAAGGAACCATATTCACCTCCCCGCCATGATCGTTCCTCATTGTTTGCATTGTTCGGCTAAAAAACTAGAATTCCGTACGATTCCCATATTTTCGTGTGCTATAATTGCCCACGCCTTCCCAATGGGTAGGGAATCCCGGACCTCGATCGCCTAAAATTTTTCCGGACCATCAAATCCGACCTAAGAAACCATAGTCACCGCCCCGCCATGATCGTTACTCATATTTTGTGTTTTTCGGCCAAAAAACTAGAATTCCGCCCGATTCCTATATTTTCGTGTGCTATAGCCCACGCCTTCCGAGTGGGCCGGGTCTCCCGGACTCGGATCACCTAAACTTTTTCCGGGCCATCAAATACGACCTAAGGAACCATAGTCACCGTTCCGCCATGATCGTTCCTCATTTTGTTGCATTTTTCGGCCAAAAAACTACAATTCTTCCCGATTCCCATATTTTCGTGTGTTATAGCACACGCCTTCCAAGTGGTCCCGAGACCCCCGGACCCCGATCGCCTATAATTTTTTTGGGCCATAAAATACGACCCAAGGAACCATAGTAACCACCCCGCCATGATCGTTCCTCATTTTTTGCATTTTTCTGCCAAAAAACTAGAATTCCGCGTGATTCCCATATTTTAGTCTACTATTGCCCACGCCTTCCGAGTGGGTCGGGCCTCCAGGACTCGGATAGCCTAAAATTTTTCCGGGCCATCAAATACGACCTAAGAAACCATATTCCCCGCCCCGCCATGATCGTTCCTCATTTTTTGCATTTTTCGGCCAAAAACCTAGAATTCCGCTCGATTCCCATATTTTTATGTGCTACATACAACCCACGCCTTCCAAGTGGTCTCGGGAACCTCGGACCCCGGTCGCCTAATATTTTTCTGGGCCATCAAATACGACCTAAGGAACCATAGTCACCGCCCCACCATGATCGGTCCTCATTTTTGGCATTTTACGTCCAAAAAACTAGAATTCTGCCCGATTCCCATATTTTCGTGTGTTATTGCCCAAGCCTTCCGAGTGGGCCGGGCCTACCAGACTCGGATCGCCTACAATTTTTCCGGGCCATCAAATACGACCTAAGGAACCATAGTCACCGCCCCGCCATGATCGTTGCTAATATTTTGCATTTTTCGGCCAAAAAACTAGAATTTCGCCCGATTCCCATATTTTCATGTGCTATAACTAACGCCTTCCAAGTGGTCCCGGTACCCCCGGACCCCGATCGCCTAAACTTTTTCCGGGCCATCAAATACGACCCAAGGAACCATAATAACCACCCCGCCATGATCGTTCCCCATTTTTGCATTTTTCGGCCAAAAAACTAGAATTCCGCGCGATTCCCATATTTTCGTGTGCTATAGCCCACGCCTTCCGAGTGGTCCCAGACCCCCGGACCCCTATCGCCTAAATTTTTTCTTGACCATCAAATATGACCTAAGGAACCATAGTCACCGCCCCGCCATGATCGTTCCTATGTTTTTGTTATTTTTGGCAAAAAACCTAGAAATCCGCGCGATTCCATATTTTCATTTGCTATAGCCCACGCCTTCCGAGTGGTCCCGGGAACCCCGGACCCCGATCGCCTAAAAATTTTCCAGCCATCAAATACGACCTAACGAACCATAGTCACCGCCCCGCCATGATCGTTCCTCATTTTATGCAGTTTTCGGCCAAAACACTAGAATTCCACCCGATTACCATATTATTGTGTGCTATTGCCCACGCCTTCCCAGTGGGCCGAGCCCCCCGAACTCGGATCGCCTAAAGTTTTTTCGGGCCATAAAATAGGACCAAAGGAACCATAGTCACCACCTCGCCATGATCGTTCCTCATTTTTTGCATTTTTCGGCAAAAAAACTAGTATTCCGCCCGGTTCCCATATTTTTGTGTGCTATAGCCCACGCTTTCCAAGTGGTCCCGGGATCCCCGGACCTCGATCGCCTAAAATTTTTCCGTGCCATCAAATACGACT
>NW_027174772.1:0-74000 GCF_000390325.3 Nicotiana tomentosiformis | reverse complement strand
TTGTTCCAACCTTTAATCCTTCAAACCCAAGTGGCATGAACCACCATCATAAACACAATATTACCTTGAAAGTTCTACAACAGCTCTGGCAGCTAGGCTTGTATGTTCTGCAAACTCAGCCGCTGCTTGAGCAATAGAGATAGTATGCTTAAATTTCATGTTCCAATACTGCCTGCCAATAGAAAAATTACCATTACCATCTCAAGGAAATGATTGCCCATGTTCCACCCTTTCATCCTTGAAAACCAAGTGGCATGAACCACCATCATCAACACAATATTGCCTTGAAAGTTTTACAACAGCTCTGGCAGCTAGGCTTTCATGTTCTGCAAACTCAACCGCTACTTGAGCAGCAGAGGTAACATCCTTAAATTTCATATTCCAATTATGCCTGCTAATAGAAATATTACCATTACCATCTCCAGGAAATGATTGCCCATGTTTCAACCTTTCATCCTTCAAAACTAAGTGGCATGAACCACCATCATCAACACAATATTGCCTTGAAAGTTCTAGAATAGCTATGGCAGTTAGGCTTGCATGTTCTGCAAACTCAGTCATTACTTGAGCAGGAAAGGTAGCATCCTTAAATTTCATGTTCCAATTTTGGCTGCCAATAGAAAAATTACCATTACCATCTCCAGGAAACGATTGCCCATGTTCCAACATTTCATCCTTGAAAACCAAGTGGCATGAACCACCACAATCATCACAATATTGCCTTGAAAGTTCTACAACAGCTCTGGCAGCTAGGCTTGCATGTTCTGCAAACTCAACCGCTACTTGAGCAGCAGAGGTAGCATCCTTAAATTTCATATTCCAATTATTCCTGCCAATAGAAAAATTACCATTACCATCTCCAGGAAATGATTGCCCATGTTCCAACCTTTCGTCCTTCAAAACTAAGTGGCATGAACCACCATTATCAACTCAATATTTCCTTGAAAGTTCTATAACAGCTCTGGCAGCTAGGCTTGCATGTTCTGCAAACTCAACCGTTGCTTGAGCAGCAGAGGTAGCATCCATAAATTTCATATTTCAATTATGCCTGCCAATAGAAAAATTAGCATTACCATCTCTAGGAAATGATCGCCCATGTTCCAACCTTTCATCCTTCAAAACTAAGTGGCATGAACCACCATCATCAACACAATATTGCCTTGAAAGTTCTACAACAGCTCTAGCAGTTAGGCTTGCATGTTCTGCAAACTAAGTCGCTACTTGAGCAGCAGAGGTAGAATCCTTAAATTTCAAGTTCCAATTCTGGCTGGCAATAGAAAAATTACCATTACCATCTCCAGGAAACGATTGCCCTTGTTCCAACCTTTCATCCTTGAATCCCAAGTGGCATGAACCACCATCATCAACATAATATTGACTTGAAAGTTCTACAATAGCTCTGACAGCTAGGCTTGCATGTTCTGCACACTCATCCGCTGCTTGAGCAATAGAGGTAGTATCCTTAAATTTCATGTTCCAATTCTGCCTGCCAATAGAAAACTTACCATTACCATCTCCAGGAAACGATTGCCTTTGTTCCAACCTTTCATCCTTGAAACCCAAGTGGCATGAACCACCATCATCAACACAATAATGCCTTGAAAGTTCTACAACAACTCTGGCATCTAGGCTTGCATGTTCTGCAAACTCAGCCGCTGCTTGAGCAGCAGAGGTAGCATCCTTATATTTCATATTCTAATTATGCCTGCCAAAAGAAAAACTACCATTACCATCTCCAGGATACGATTGACCTTGTTCCAACCTTTCATCCTTGAAACCCAAGTGGCATGAAGCACAATCATAAACACAATATTGCCTTGAAAGTTCTACAACAGCTCTGGCAGCTAGGCTTGCATGTTCTGCAAACTCAGCCGCTTCTTGAGCAACAGAGATAGCATGTTTAAATTTCATGTTCCAATACTGCCTGCCAATAGAAAAATTACCATTACCATCTCAAGGAAATGATTACTCATGTTCCAACCTTTCATGCTTGAAAACCAAGTGGCATGAACCACCATCATCAACACAATATTGCCTTGAAAGTTCTACAACAGCTCTGGCAGCTAGGCTTGCATGTTCTGCAAACTCAACCGCTGCTTAAGCAGCAGAGGTAGCATCCATAAATTTCATATTTCAATTATGCCTGCCAATAGAAAAATTACCATTACCATCTCTAGGAAATGATAGCCCATGTTCCAACCTTTCATCCTTCAAAACTAAGTGGCATGAACCACCATCATCAACACAATATTGCCTTGAAAGTTCTACAACAGCTCTGGCTGTTAGGCTTGCATGTTCTGCAAACTCAGTCGCTACTTTAGCAGCAGAGGTAGAATCCTTAAATTTCAAGTTCCAATTCTGACTGCCAATAGAAAAATTACCATTACCATCTCCAGGAAACGATTGCCCTTGTTCCAACCTTTCATCCTTGAATACCAAGTTGCATGAACCACCATCATCAACACAATATTGACTTGAAAGTTCTACAACAGCTCTGGCAGCTAGGCCTGCATGTTCTGCACACTCAGCCGCTGCTTGAGCAGCAGAGGTAGTATCCTTAAATTTCATGTTCCAATTCTGCCTGCCAATAGAAAACTTACCATTACCATCTCAAGGAAACGATTGCCTTTGTTCCAACCTTTCATCCTTGAAACCCAAGTGGCATGAACCACCATCATCAACACAATATTGCCTTGAAATTTCTGCAACAGCTCTGGCATCTAGGCTTGCATGTTCTACACACTCAGCCACTGCTTGAGCAGCAGAGGTAGTATCCTTAAATTTCATGTTCCAATTCTGCCTGCCAATAGAAAAATTACCATTACCATCTCCAGGAAACGATTACCTTTGTTCCAACCTTTCATCCTTGAAACCCAAGTGGCATGAACCACCATCAACAACACAATATTCCCTTGAAAGTGATACAACAACTCTGGCATCTAGGCTTGCATGCCCTGCAAACTCAGCTGCTGCTTGAGCAGTAGAGGTAGCATCCTTAAATTTCATATTCCAATTATGCCTGCCAATAGAAAAATTACCATTACCATCTCCAAGAAACGATTGCCCTTGTTCCAACCTTTCATCCTTCAAACCCAAGTGGCATGAACCACCATCATAAACACAATATTGCCTTGAAAGTTCTACAACAGCTCTGGCAGCTAGGCTTGTATGTTCTGCAAACTCAGCCGTTGCTTGAGCAATAGAGATAGTATGCTTAAATTTCATGTTCCAACACTGCCTGCCAATAGAAAAATTACCATTACCATCTCAAGGAAATGATTGCCCATGTTCCAACCTTTCATCCTTGAAAACCAAGTGGCATGAACCACCATCATCAACACAATATTGCGTTGAAAGTTTTACAACAGCTCTGGCAGCTAGGCTTGCATGTTCTGCAAACTCAACCGCTACTTGAGCAGCAGAGGTAACATCCTTAAATTTCATATTCCAATTATGCCTGCTAATAGAAATATTACCATTACCATCTCCAGGAAATGATTGCCCATGTTCCAACCTTTCATCCTTCAAAACTAAGTGGCATGAACCACCATCATAAACACAATATTGCCTTGAAAGTTCTACAACAGCTATGGCAGTTAGGCTTGCATGTTCTGCAAACTCAGTAATTACTTGAGCAGCAAAGGTAGTATCCTTAAATTTCATGTTCCAATTTTGGCTGCCAAAAGAAAAATTACCATTACCATCTCCAGGAAATGATTGCCCATGTTCCAACATTTCATCCTTGAAAACCAAGTGGCATGAACCACCACCATCATCACAATATTGCCTTGAAAGTTCTACAACAGCTCTGGCAGCTAGGCTTGCATGTTCTGCAAACTCAACCGCTACTTGAGCAGTAGAGGTAGCATCCTTAAATTTCATATTCCAATTATTCCTGCCAATAGAAAAATTACCATTACCATCTCCAGGAAATGATTGCCCATGTTCTAACCTTTCATCCTTCAATACTAAGTGGCATGAACCACCATCATCAACTCAATATTTCCTTGAAAGTTCTACAACAGCTCTGGCAGCTAGGCTTGCATGTTCTGCAAACTCAACCGCTGCTTGAGCAGCAGAGGTAGCATCCATAAATTTCATATTTCAATTATGCCTGCCAATAGAAAAATTAGCATTACCATCTCTAGGAAATGATCGCCCATGTTCCAACCTTTCATCCTTCAAAACTAAGTGGCATGAACCACCATCATCAACACAATATTGCGTTGAAAGTTCTACAACAGCTCTGGCAGTTAGGCTTGCATGTTCTACAAACTAAGTCGCTACTTGAGCAGCAGAGGTAGAATCCTTAAATTTCAAGTTCCAATTCTGGCTGGCAATAGAAAAATTACCATTACCATCTCCAGGAAACGATTGCCCTTGTTCCAACCTTTCATCCTTGAATCCCAAGTGGCATGAACCACCATCATCAACATAATATTGACTTGAAAGTTCTACAACAGCTCTGGCAGCTAGGCTTGCATGTTCTGCACACTCAGCCGCTGCTTGAGCAGTAGAGGTAGTATCCTTAAATTTCATGTTCCAATTCTGCCTGCCAATAGAAAACTTACCATTACCATCTCCAGGAAATGATTGCCTTTGTTCCAACCTTTCATCCTTGAAACCCAAGTGGCATGAACCACCATCATCAACACAATAATGCCTTGAAAGTTCTACAACAACTCTGGTATCTAGGCTTGCATGTTCTGCAAACTCAGCCGCTGCTTGAGCAGTAGAGGTAGCATCCTTAAATTTCATATTCCAATTATGCCTGCCAATTGAAAAATTACCATTACCATCTACAGGAAACGATTGCCCTTGTTCCAACCTTTCATCCTTGAAACCCAAGTGGCATAAACCACCATCATAAACACAATATTGCCTTGAAAGTTCTACAACAGCTCTGGCAGCTAGGCTTGCATGTTCTGCAAACTCAGCCGCTGCTTGAGCAACAGAGATAGCATGCTTAAATTTCATGTTCCAATACTGCCTGACAATAGAAAAATTACCATTACCATCTCAAGGAAATGATTGCCCATGTTCCAACCTTTCATCCTGGAAAACCAAGTGGCATGAACCACCATCATCACCACAATATAGCCTTGAAAGTTCTACAACAGCTCTGGAAGCTAGGCTTTCATGTTCTGCAAACTCAACCGCTACTTGAGCAGCAGAGGTAGCATCCTTAAATTTCATATTCTAATTATGCCTGCCAATAGAAATATTACCATTACCATCTCCAGGAAATGATTGCCCATGTTCCAACCTTTCATCCTTCAAAACTAAGTGGCATGAACCACCATCATCAACACAATATTGCCTTGAAAGTTCTACAATAGCTATGGCAGTTAGGCTTGCATGTTCTGCAAACTCAGTCATTACTTGAGCGGCAAAGGTAGCATCCTTAAATTTCATGTTCCAATTCTGGCTGCCAATAGAAAAATTACCATTACCATCTCCAGCAAACGATTGCCCATGTTCCAACCTTTCATCCTTGGAAACCAAGTGGCATGAACCACCACCATTATCACAATATTGCCTTGAAAGTTCTACAACAGCTCTGGCAGCTAGGCTTGCATGTTTTGCAAACTCAACCGCTGCTTGAGCAGCATTGGTAGCATCCTTAAATTTCATGTTCCAATTTTGGCTGCCAATAGAAAAATTACCATTACCATCTCCAGGAAACGATTGCCCATGTTCCAACCTTTCTTCCTTGAAAACCAAGTGGCATGAACCACCATCATCAACATAATATTGCCTTGAAAATCCTACAACAACTCTGGCAGCTAGGCTTGCATGTTCTACAAACTCAACCGCTACTTGAGCAGCAGAGGTAGCATCCTTAAATTTCATATTCCAATTATGCCTGCTAATATAAATATTACCATTACCATCTCCAGGAAATGATTGCCCATGTTCCAACCTTTCATCCTTGAAAACTAAGTGGCATGAACCACCACCATCAACACAATATTGCCTTGAAAGTTCTACAACAGCTATGGCAGCTTGGCTTGCATGTTCTGCAAACTCAGTCATTACTTGAGTAGCAAAGGTAGCATCCTTAAATTTCATATTCCAATTTTTCCTGCCAATAGAAAAATTACCATTACCATCTCCAGGAAATGATTGCCCATGTTCCAACCTTTCATCCTTGAAAACCAAGTGGCATGAACCACCACCATCAACACAATATTTCCTTGAAAGATCTATAACAGCTCTGGCAGCTAGGCTTGCATGTTCTGCAAACTCAACCGATGCTTGAGTAGCAGAGGTAGCATCCTTAAATTTCATATTCCAATTGTGCCTGCCAATAAAAAAATTACCATTACCATCTCCAGGAAATGATTTTTCATGTTCCAACCTTTCATCCTTTAAAACTAAGTGGCATGAACCACCATCATCAACACAATATTGCCTTGAAAGTTCTACAACAGCTCTAGCAGCTAGTCTTGCATGTTCTGCAATCTCACTCGCTACTTGTGCAGCAGAGGTAGAATCCTTAAATTTCATGTTCCAATTCTGGCTGCCAATAGAAAAATTAGCATTACCATCTCCAGGAAATGATTGCCCTTATTCCAACCTTTCATCCTTGAATCCCAAGTGGCATGAACCACCATCATCAACACAATATTGCCTTGAATGTTCTACAACAGCTCTAGCAGCTAGGCATGCATGTTCTGCACACTCAGCCGCTGCTTGAGCAGCAGAGGTAGCATCCTTAAATTTCATGTTCCAATTCTGCCTGCCAAAAGAAAAATTACCATTACCATCTCTAGGAAATGATTGCCCTTGTTCCAACCTTTCATCCTTGAAACCCAAGTGGCATGAACCACCATCATTAACACAATATTTCCTTGAAAGTTCTACAATAGCTCTGGCAGCTAGGCTTTCATGTTCTGCAAACTCAGCCGCTGCTTGAGCAGCAGAGATAGCATCCTTAAATTTCATATTCCAATTTTGCCTACCAATAGACAAATTACCATTACCATCTCCAGGAAATGATAGGCCATGTTCCAACCTTTCATCCTTGATAACTAAGTGGCATGAACCACCATCATCTACACAATATTGCCTTGAAAGTTCTACAACAGCTCTGGCAGCTAGGCTTGCATGTTCTGCAAACTCAGTTGCTTCTTGAGCAGCAAAGGTAGCATCCTTAAATTTCATGTTCCAATTCTGCCTCCCAATAGAAATATTACCATTACCATCTCCAGGAAATGATTGCCCATGTTCCAACATTTCATCCTTGAAAACCAAGTGGCATGAACCACCACCATCATCACAATATTGCCTTGAAAGTTCTACAACAGCTCTGGCAGCTAGGCTTGCATGTTCTGCAAACTCAACCGCTACTTGAGCAGTAGAGGTAGCATCCTTAAATTTCATATTCCAATTATTCCTGCCAATAGAAAAATTACCATTACCATCTCCAGGAAATGATTGCCCATGTTCTAACCTTTCATCCTTCAATACTAAGTGGCATGAACCACCATCATCAACACAATATTGCGTTGAAAGTTCTACAACAGCTCTGGCAGTTAGGCTTGCATGTTCTACAAACTAAGTCGCTACTTGAGCAGCAGAGGTAGAATCCTTAAATTTCAAGTTCCAATTCTGGCTGGCAATAGAAAAATTACCATTACCATCTCCAGGAAACGATTGCCCTTGTTCCAACCTTTCATCCTTGAATCCCAAGTGGCATGAACCACCATCATCAACATAATATTGACTTGAAAGTTCTACAACAGCTCTGGCAGCTAGGCTTGCATGTTCTGCACACTCAGCCGCTGCTTGAGCAGTAGAGGTAGTATCCTTAAATTTCATGTTCCAATTCTGCCTGCCAATAGAAAACTTACCATTACCATCTCCAGGAAATGATTGCCTTTGTTCCAACCTTTCATCCTTGAAACCCAAGTGGCATGAACCACCATCATCAACACAATAATGCCTTGAAAGTTCTACAACAACTCTGGTATCTAGGCTTGCATGTTCTGCAAACTCAGCCGCTGCTTGAGCAGTAGAGGTAGCATCCTTAAATTTCATATTCCAATTATGCCTGCCAATTGAAAAATTACCATTACCATCTACAGGAAACGATTGCCCTTGTTCCAACCTTTCATCCTTGAAACCCAAGTGGCATAAACCACCATCATAAACACAATATTGCCTTGAAAGTTCTACAACAGCTCTGGTAGCTAGGCTTGCATGTTCTGCAAACTCAGCCGCTGCTTGAGCAACAGAGATAGCATGCTTAAATTTCATGTTCCAATACTGCCTGACAATAGAAAAATTACCATTACCATCTCAAGGAAATGATTGCCCATGTTCCAACCTTTCATCCTGGAAAACCAAGTGGCATGAACCACCATCATCACCACAATATTGCCTTGAAAGTTCTACAACAGCTCTGGAAGCTAGGCTTTCATGTTCTGCAAACTCAACCGCTACTTGAGCAGCAGAGGTAGCATCCTTAAATTTCATATTCCAATTATGCCTGCCAATAGAAATATTACCATTACCATCTCCAGGAAATGATTGCCCATGTTCCAACCTTTCATCCTTCAAAACTAAGTGGCATGAACCACCATCATCAACACAATATTGCCTTGAAAGTTCTACAATAGCTATGGCAGTTAGGCTTGCATGTTCTGCAAACTCAGTCATTACTTGAGCGGCAAAGGTAGCATCCTTAAATTTCATGTTCCAATTCTGGCTGCCAATAGAAAAATTACCATTACCATCTCCAGCAAACGATTGCCCATGTTCCAACCTTTCATCCTTGGAAACCAAGTGGCATGAACCACCACCATCATCACAATATTGCCTTGAAAGTTCTACAACAGCTCTGGCAGCTAGGCTTGCATGTTTTGCAAACTCAACCGCTGCTTGAGCAGCATTGGTAGCATCCTTAAATTTCATGTTCCAATTTTGGCTGCCAATAGAAAAATTACCATTACCATCTCCAGGAAACGATTGCCCATGTTCCAACCTTTCTTCCTTGAAAACCAAGTGGCATGAACCACCATCATCAACATAATATTGCCTTGAAAATCCTACAACAACTCTGGCAGCTAGGCTTGCATGTTCTACAAACTCAACCGCTACTTGAGCAGCAGAGGTAGCATCCTTAAATTTCATATTCCAATTATGCCTGCTAATAGAAATATTACCATTACCATCTCCAGGAAATGATTGCCCATGTTCCAACCTTTCATCCTTGAAAACTAAGTGGCATGAACCACCACCATCAACACAATATTGCCTTGAAAGTTCTACAACAGCTATGGCAGCTTGGCTTGCATGTTCTGCAAACTCAGTCATTACTTGAGTAGCAAAGGTAGCATCCTTAAATTTCATATTCCAATTTTTCCTGCCAATAGAAAAATTACCATTACCATCTCCAGGAAATGATTGCCCATGTTCCAACCTTTCATCCTTGAAAACCAAGTGGCATGAACCACCACCATCAACACAATATTTCCTTGAAAGATCTATAACAGCTCTGGCAGCTAGGCTTGCATGTTCTGCAAACTCAACCGATGCTTGAGTAGCAGAGGTAGCATCCTTAAATTTCATATTCCAATTGTGCCTGCCAATAAAAAAATTACCATTACCATCTCCAGGAAATGATTTTTCATGTTCCAACCTTTCATCCTTTAAAACTAAGTGGCATGAACCACCATCATCAACACAATATTGCCTTGAAAGTTCTACAACAGCTCTAGCAGCTAGTCTTGCATGTTCTGCAATCTCACTCGCTACTTGTGCAGCAGAGGTAGAATCCTTAAATTTCATGTTCCAATTCTGGCTGCCAATAGAAAAATTAGCATTACCATCTCCAGGAAATGATTGCCCTTATTCCAACCTTTCATCCTTGAATCCCAAGTGGCATGAACCACCATCATCAACACAATATTGCCTTGAATGTTCTACAACAGCTCTAGCAGCTAGGCATGCATGTTCTGCACACTCAGCCGCTGCTTGAGCAGCAGAGGTAGCATCCTTAAATTTCATGTTCCAATTCTGCCTGCCAAAAGAAAAATTACCATTACCATCTCTAGGAAATGATTGCCCTTGTTCCAACCTTTCATCCTTGAAACCCAAGTGGCATGAACCACCATCATTAACACAATATTTCCTTGAAAGTTCTACAATAGCTCTGGCAGCTAGGCTTTCATGTTCTGCAAACTCAGCCGCTGCTTGAGCAGCAGAGATAGCATCCTTAAATTTCATATTCCAATTTTGCCTACCAATAGACAAATTACCATTACCATCTCCAGGAAATGATAGGCCATGTTCCAACCTTTCATCCTTGATAACTAAGTGGCATGAACCACCATCATCTACACAATATTGCCTTGAAAGTTCTACAACAGCTCTGGCAGCTAGGCTTGCATGTTCTGCAAACTCAGTTGCTTCTTGAGCAGCAAAGGTAGCATCCTTAAATTTCATGTTCCAATTCTGCCTCCCAATAGAAATATTACCATTACCATCTCCGGGAAATGATTGCCCATGTTCCAACCTTTCATCCTTGAAAACTAAGTGGCATGAACCACCATCATCAACATAATATTGCCTTGAAAGTTCTACAACAGCTCTGGCAGCTAGGCCTGCATGTTCTGCAAACTCAACCTCTGCTTGAGCAGCATAGGTAGCATCCTTAAATTTCATATTCCAATTATGCCTGCCAATAGAAAAATTACTATTACCATCTCCAGGAAATGATTGCCCATGTTCCAACCTTTCATCCTTGAAAACTAGGTGGCATGAACCACCATCATCAACACAATATTGCCTTGAAAGTTCTACAACAGCTCTGGCAGCTAGGCTTGCATTTTCTGCAAACTCAGTCGCTAGTTGAGCAGCAGAGGTAGCATCCTTAAATTTCATATTCCAATTATGCCTGCCAATAGAAATATTATCATTACCATCTCTAGGAAATGATTGCCCATGTTCCAACCTTTCATCCTTGAAAACCAAGTGGCATGAACCACCATCATCAACACAATATTGCATTGAAAATCCTACAACAGCTCTGGCAGCTAGGCTTGCATATTCTGCAAACTCAACCGCTACTTGGGCAGCATGGTAGCATCCTTAAATTTCATATTCCAATTATGCCTGCCCATAGAAAAATTACCATTACCATCTCCAGGAAATGATTGCCCATGTTTCAACCTTTCATCCTTGAAAACAAAGTGGCATGAACCACCATCATCAACACAATATTTCCTTGAAAGTTCTACAACAGCTCTGGCAGCTAGGCTTGCATGTTCTACAAACTCAGTCGCTACTTGAGCAGCAGAGGTAGCATCCTTAAATTTCATATTCCAATTAGGCCTGCCAATAGAAATATTACCATTACCATCTCCAGGAAATGATTGTCCATGTTCCAACCTTTCTTCCTTGAAAACCAAGTAGCATGAACCACCATCTTCAACACAATATTTCCTTGAAAATCCTACAACAGCTCTGGCAGCTAGGCTTGCATGTTCTCCAAACTCAACCGCTGCATGAGCAGCAGAGGTTGAATCCTTAAATTTCATATTCCAATTATGCCTGCCAATAGAAAAATTACCATTACCATCTCCAGGAAATGATTGCCATGTTCCAACCTTTCATCCTTGAAAACTAAGTGGCATGAAGCACCATCATCAACACAATATTGCCTTGAAAGTTCTACAACAGCTCTGGCAGCTAGGCTTGCACGTTCTGCAAACTCAGTCGCTACTTGAGCAGCAAGGTAGCATCCTTAAATTTCATATTCCAATTATGCCTGCCAATAGAAAAATTACCATTACCATCTCCAGGAAATGATTGCCCATGTTTCAACCTTTCATCCTTGAAAACTAAGTGGCATGAACCACCACCATCAACACAATATTTCCTTGAAAGTTCTACAACATCTCTGGCAGCTAGGCTTGCATATTCTGCGAACTCAGTCGCTGCTTGAGCAGCAGAGGTAGCATCCTTAAATTTCATGTTCCAATTCTGCCTGCCAATAGAAAAATTACCATTACCATCTCCAGGAAATGATTGCCCGTGTTCCAATCCTTCATCCTTGAAACCCAAGTGGCATGAACCACCATCATCAACACAATATTGCCTTGAAAATCCTACAACAGCTCTGGCAGCTAGGCATGCATGTTCTGCAAACTCAGTCTTTACTTGAGCAGCAGAGGTTGAATCCTTAAATTTCATATTCCAATTATGCCTGCCAATAGAAAAATTACCATTACCATCTCCAGGAAATGATTGCCCATGTTCCAACCTTTCATCCTTGAAAACTAAGTGGCATGAAGTACCATCATCAACACAATATTGCCTTGAAAGTTCTACAACAGCTCTGGCAGCTAGGCTTGCACGTTCTGCAAACTCAGTCACTACTTGAGCAGCAAGGTAGCATCCTTAAATTTTGTATTCCAATTATGCCTGCCAATAGAAATGTTACCATTACCATCTTCAGGAAATGATTGCCCATGTTCCAACCTTTCATCCTTGAAAACCAAGTGGCATGAACCACCATCATCAACACAATATTGCCTTGAATGTCCTACAACAGCTCTAGCAGCTAGGCATGCATGTTCTGCACACTCAGCCGGTGCTTGAGCAGCAGAGGTTGAATCCTTAAATTTCATATTCCAATTATTCCTGCCAATAGAAAAATTACCATTACCATCTCCAGGAAATGATTGCCCATGTTCCAACCTTTCATCCTTGAAAACTAAGTGGCATGAACCACCATCATCAACACAATATTGCCTTGAAAGTTCTACAACAGCTCTGGCAGTTAGGCTTGCACGTTCTGCAAACTCAGTCGCTACTTGAGCAGCAAGGTAGCATCCTTAATTTTCATATTCCAATTATGCCTGCCAATAGAAAAATTACCAATACCATCTCCAGGAAATGATTGCCCATGTTTCAACCTTTCATCCTTGAAGACTAAGTGGCATGAACCACCACCATCAACACAATATTTCCTTGAAAGTGCTACAACAGCTCTGGCAGCTAGGCTTACATATTCTGCAAACTCAGTCGCTACTTGAGCAGCAGAGGTAGCATCCGTAAATTTCATGTTCCAATTCTGCCTGCCAATAGAAAAATTACCATTACCATCTCCAGGAAATGATTGCCCGTGTTCCAACCCTTCATCCTAGAAACCCAAGTGGCATTAACCACCATCATCAACACAATATTGCCTTGAAAGTTCTACAACAGCTCTGGCAGCTAGGCTTGCACGTTCTGCAAACTCTGTCGCTACTTGAGCAACAAGGTAGCATCCTTAA
The DNA here is from genome assembly GCF_000390325.3 of Nicotiana tomentosiformis. Classification (NCBI taxonomy): domain Eukaryota; kingdom Viridiplantae; phylum Streptophyta; class Magnoliopsida; order Solanales; family Solanaceae; genus Nicotiana; species Nicotiana tomentosiformis. Next base: position 60,714 of record NW_027174772.1, on the reverse strand, counting down.
ATTTCATATTCCAATAATGCCTGCCAATAGGAAAATTACCATTTCCATCTCCAGGAAATGATTGCCCATGTTTCAACCTTTCATCCCTGAAAACTAAGTGGCATGAACCACCACCATCAACACAATATTTCCTTGAAAGTTCAACAACAGCTCTGGCAGCTAGGCTTGCATATTCTGCAAACTCAGTCGCTACTTGAGCAGCAGAGGTAGCATCCTTAAATTTCATGTTCCAATTCTGCCTGCCAATAGAAAAATTACCATTACCATCTCCAGGAAATGATTGCCCATGTTCCAACCCTTCATCCTTGAAACCCAAGTGGCATGAACCACCATCATCAACACAATATTGCCTTGAAAGTTCTACAACAGCTCTGGCAGCTAGGCTTGCATGCTCTGCAAACTCTGTCGCTACTTGAGCAGCAGAGGTAGCATCCTTAAATTTCATATTCCAGTTAGGCCTACCAATGGAAATATTACCATTACCATCTCCAGGAAATGATTGCCCATGTTCCAAACTTTCATCCTTGAATACCAAGTGGCATGAACCACCATCATCAACACAATATTGCCTTAAAAATCCTACACATCTCTGGCAGTTAGGCTTGCATATTCTGCAAACTCAACCGCTACTTGAGCAGCAGAGGTAGCACCCTTAAATTTCATATTCAAATTATGCCTGCCAATAGAAAAATTACCATTACCATCTCCAGGAAATGATTGCCCATGTTCCAACCTTTCATCCTTGAAAACTAAGTGGCATGAACCACCATCATCAACACAATATTGCCTTGAAAGTGCTACAACAGCTCTGGCAGCTAGGCTTGCATGTTCTGCAAACTCAGTCGCTACTTGAGCAGCAGAGGTAGCATCCTCAAATTTCATATTCCAATTATGCCTGCCAATAGAAATATTATCATTACCATCTCCAGGAAATGATTGCCCATGTTTCAACCTTTCATCCTTGAAAACTAAGTGGCATGAACCACCACCATCAACACAATATTTCCTTGAAAGTTCTACAGCATCTCTGGCAGCTAGGCTTGCATATTCTGCAAACTCAGTCGCTGCTTGAGCAGCAGAGGTAGCATCCTCAAATTTCATGTTCCAATTCTGCCTGCCTATAGAAAAATTACCATTACCATCTCCAGGAAATGATTGCCCGTGTTCCAACCCTTCATCCTTGAAACCCAAGTGGCATGAACCACCATCATCAACACAATATTGCCTTGAAAGTTCTACAACAGCTCTGGCAGCTAGGCTTGCATGCTCTGCAAACTCTGTCGCTACTTGAGCAGCAGAGGTAGCATCCTTAAATTTCATATTCCAATTAGGCCTACCAATGGAAATATTACCATTACCATCTCCAGGAAATGATTGCCCATGTTCCAAACTTTCATCCTTGAAAACCAAGTGGCATGAACCACCATCATCAACACAATATTGCCTTGAAAGTGCTACAACAGCTCTGGCAGATAGGCTTGCATGTTCTGCAAACTCAGTCGCTACTTGAGCAGAAGAGGTAGCATCCTCAAATTTCATATTCCAATTATGCCTGCCAATAGAAATATTACTATTACCATCTCCAGGAAATGATTGCACATGTTCCAACCTTTCATCCTTGAAAACTAAGTGGCATGAACCACCACCATCAACACAATATTTCCTTGAAAGTTCTACAACTGCTCTGGCAGCTAGGCTTACATGTTCTGCAAACTAAGTCGCTACTTGAGCAGCAGAGGTAGCATCCTTAAATTTCATGTTCTAATTCTGCCTACCAATAGAAAAATTACCATTACCATATCCAGAAAATGATTGCCCTTTTTCCAACCTTTCATCCTTGAAACCCAAGTGGCATGAACCATCATCATCAATACAATATTGCCTTGAAAGTTCTATGACAGCTCTGGCAGCTAGGCTTGCATGCTCTGCAAACTCAGTCGCTACTTGGGAAGCATAGGTATCATCCTTACATTTCATATTCTAATTCTGCCTTCCAATAGAAAAGTTACCATTACCATCTCCATGAAACGATTGCCCTTGTTCCAACCTTTCATCCTTGAAACCCAGGTGGCATGGACCACCATCATCAACACAATATTGCCTTGAAAGTTCTACAACATCTCTGGCAACTAGGCTTGTATGTTCTACAGAATCAGTCGTTACTTGAGCAGCAGAGGTAGCATCCTTAAATTTTATATTTCAATTATGCCTGCCAATAGAAAAATTACCATTACCATCTCCAGGAAATGATTGCCCTTTTTCCAACCATTCATCCTTGAAACCCAAGTGGCATGAACCACCATCATCAACACAATATTGCCTTGAAAGTTCTATGACAGCTCTGGCTGCTAGGCTTGCATGCTCAGCAAACTCAGTCGCTACTTGGGCAGCAGAGGTATCATCCTTACATTTCATATTCTAATTCTGTCTGCCAATAGAAAAATTACCATTACCATCTCCAGGAAATGATTGCCCATGTTCCAACCTTTCATCCTTGAAAACTAAGTGGCATGAACCACCATCATCAACACAATATTGCCTTGAAAGTTCTACAACAGCTGTGGCAGCAAGGCTTGCATGTTCGGCAAACTCAGTCATTACTTGAGCAACAGAGGTAGCATCCTTAAATTTTATATTTCAATTAGGCCTGCCAATAGAAAAATTACCATTACCATCTCCAGGAAATGATTGCCCATGTTCCCACCTTTCATCCTTGAAAACTAAGTGGCATGAACCACCACCATCAACACAATATTTCCTTGAAAGTTCTACAACAGCTCTGGCAGCTAGGCTTGCATGTTCTGCAAACTCAGTCTCGCTACTTGAGCAGCAGAGGTAGCATCCTTAAATTTGATGTTCCAATTCTGCCTGCCAATAGAAAAATTACCATTACCATCTCCAGGAAATGATTACCCTTGTTCCAACCTTTCATCCTTGAAACCCAAGTGGCATGAACCACCATCATCAAGACAATATTGCCTTGAAAGTTCTACAACAGCTCTGGCAGCTACGCTTGCATGTTCTGCAAACTCAGCTGCTGCTTGAGCAGCCGAGATAGCATGCTTAAATTTCATGTTCCAATACTGCCTGCCAATAGAAAAATTACCATTACCATCTCAAGGAAATGATTGCCCATGTTCCAACCTTTCATCCTTGAAAACCAAGTGGCATGAACCACCATCATCAACACAATATTGCCTTGAAAGTTCTACAACAGCTCTGGCAGCTAGGCTTGCATGTTCTGCAAACTCAACCACTACTTGAGCAGCAGAGGTAGCATCCTTAAATTTCATATTACAATTATTCCTCCCAATAGAAAAATTACCATTACCATCTCCAGGAAATGATTGCCCATGTTCCAACCTTTCATCCTTGAAAACTAAGTGGCATGAACCACCATCATCAACACAATATTGCCTTGAAAGTTCTACAACAGCTCTGGCAGCTAGGCTTGGATGTTCTGCAAACTCAGTCGCTACTTGAGCAGTAGAGGTAGCATCCTTAAATTTTATGTTCCAATTCTGCCTGCCAATAGAAAAATTACCATTACCATCATCAGGAAACAATTCCCCGTGTTCCAACCCTTTATTCTTTAAACCCAAGTGGAATGAACCACCATCATCAACACAATATTGCCTTGAAAGTTCTACAACAGCTCTGGCAACTAGGCTTGCATGTTCTTTAAACTCAGCCGCTGCTTGAGCAACAGAGATAGCATGCTTAAATTTCATGTTCCAATATTGCCTGCCAATAGAAAAATTACCATTACCATCTCAAGGAAATGATTGCCCATGTTCCAACCTTTCATCCTTGAAAACCAAGTGGCATGAACCACCATCATCAACACAATAATTCCTTGAAAGTTCAACAACAGCTCTGGCAGCTAGGCTTGCATGTTCTACAAACTCAGCCTCTGCCTGAGCAGCAGAGGTAGCATGCTTAAATTTGATGTTCCAATACTGCCTGCCAATACAAAAATTACCATTACCATCTCTAGGAAATGATTGCCCTTGTTCGAACATTTCATCCTTGAAACCCAAGTCGCATGAACCACCATCATTAACACAATATTGCCTTGAAAGTTCTACAACAGCTCTGGCAGCTACGCTAGCATGTTCTGCAAACTCAGCTGCTGCTTGAGCAGCCGAGATAGCATGCTTAAATTTCATGTTCCAATACTGCCTGCCAATAGAAAAATTACCATTACCATCTCAAGGAAATGATTGCCCATGTTCCAACCTTTCATCCTTGAAAACCAAGTGGCATGAACCACCATCATCAACACAATATTGCCTTGAAAGTTCTACAACAGCTCTGACAGCTAGGCTTGCATGTTCTGCAAACTCAACCACTACTTGAGCAGCAGAGGTAGCATCCTTAAATTTCATATTACAATTATTCCTCCCAATAGAAAAATTACCATTACCATCTCCAGGAAATGATTGCCCATGTTCCAACCTTTCATCCTTGAAAACTAAGTGGCATGAACCACCATCATCAACACAATATTGCCTTGAATGTTCTACAACAGCTCTGGCAGCTAGGCTTGGATGTTCTGCAAACTCAGTCGCTACTTGAGCAATATAGGTAGCATCCTTAAATTTTATGTTCCAATTCTGCCTGCCAATAGAAAAATTACCATTACCATCTCCAGGAAACAATTCCCCGTGTTCCAACCCTTTATTCTTTAAACCCAAGTGGAATGAACCACCATCATCAACACAATATTGCCTTGAAAGTTCTACAACAGCTCTGGCAGCTAGGCTTGCATGTTCTTTAAACTCAGCCGCCGCTTGAGCAACAGAGATAGCATGCTTAAATTTCATGTTCCAATACTGCCTGCCAATAGAAAGATTACCATTACCATCTCAAGGAAATGATTGCCCATGTTCCAACCTTTCATCCTTGAAAACCAAGTGGCATGAACCACCATCATCAACACAATAATTCCTTGAAAGTTCTACAACAGCTCTGGCAGCTAGGCTTGCATGTTTTGCAAACTCAACCACTGCTTGAGCAGCAGAGGTAGCATCCTTAAATTTCATATCCCAATTATGCCTGCTAATAGAAAAATTACCATTACCATCTCCAGGAAATGATTGCCCATGTTCCAACCTTTCATCCTTGAAACCCAAGTGGCATGAACCACCATCATCAAGACAATATTGCCTTGAAAGTTCTACAACAGCTCTGGCAGCTACGCTTGCATGTTCTGCAAACTCAGCTGCTGCTTGAGCAGCCGAGATAGCATGCTTAAATTTCATGTTCCAATACTGCCTGCCAATAGAAAAATTACCATTACCATCTCAAGGAAATGATTGCCCATGTTCCAACCTTTCATCCTTGAAAACCAAGTGGCATGAACCACCATCATCAACACAATATTGCCTTGAAAGTTCTACAACAGCTCTGACAGCTAGGCTTGCATGTTCTGCAAACTCAACCACTACTTGAGCAGCAGAGGTAGCATCCTTAAATTTCATATTACAATTATTCCTCCCAATAGAAAAATTACCATTACCATCTCCAGGAAATGATTGCCCATGTTCCAACCTTTCATCCTTGAAAACTAAGTGGCATGAACCACCATCATCAACACAATATTGCCTTGAATGTTCTACAACAGCTCTGGCAGCTAGGCTTGGATGTTCTGCAAACTCAGTCGCTACTTGAGCAATATAGGTAGCATCCTTAAATTTTATGTTCCAATTCTGCCTGCCAATAGAAAAATTACCATTACCATCTCCAGGAAACAATTCCCCGTGTTCCAACCCTTTATTCTTTAAACCCAAGTGGAATGAACCACCATCATCAACACAATATTGCCTTGAAAGTTCTACAACAGCTCTGGCAGCTAGGCTTGCATGTTCTTTAAACTCAGCCGCCGCTTGAGCAACAGAGATAGCATGCTTTAATTTCATGTTCCAATACTGCCTGCCAATAGAAAGATTACCATTACCATCTCAAGGAAATGATTTCCCATGTTCCAACCTTTCATCCTTGAAAACCAAGTGGCATGAACCACCATCATCAACACAATAATTCCTTGAAAGTTCTACAACAGCTCTGGCAGCTAGGCTTGCATGTTTTGCAAACTCAACCACTGCTTGAGCAGCAGAGGTAGCATCCTTAAATTTCATATCCCAATTATGCCTGCTAATAGAAAAATTACCATTACCATCTCCAGGAAATGATTGCCCATGTTCCAACCTTTCATCCTTTCAATCTAAGTGGCATGAACCACCATCATCAACACAATATTGCCTTGAAAGTTCTACAACATCTTTGGCAGATAGGCTTGCATGTTCTGCAAACTCAGTCGCTACTTGAGCAGCAGATGTAGCATCCTTAAATTTCATATTCAAATCTGCCTGCAAATAGGAAAATTACCATTACCATCTCCAGGAAATGATTTCACTTGTTCCAACCTTTCATCCTTGAAACCCAAGTGGCATGAACCACCATCATCAATAGAATATTGCCTTGAAAGTTCTACAACAGCTCTGGCAGCTAGGCTTGCATGTTCTGCAAACTCAGTCGCTACTTGAGCGGCACAGGTAGCATCTTTAAATTTCATATTCCAAATCTGCCTGCCAATAGAAAAATTACCATTACCATCTCCAGGAAATGATTGCCCTTGTTCCAACCTTTCATCCTTGAAACCCAAGTGGCATGAACCACCATCATCAACACAATATTGCCTTGAAAGTTCTACAACTGCTCTGGCAGCTAGGCTTGCATGCTCTGCAAACTCAGTCGCTACTTGAGTAGCAGAGGTATCATCTTTAAATTTCATGTTCCAATTCTGCCTGCCAATAGAAACGTTACCATTACCATCTCCAGGAAACGATTGCCCTTGTTCCAACCTTTCATCCTTGAAACCCAAGTGGCATGAACCACCATCATCAACACAATATTGCCTTGAAAGTTCTACAACAGCTCTGGCAAATAGGCTTGCATGTTCTGTAGAATCAGTCGCTACTTGAGCAGCAGAGGTAGCATGCTTAAATTTCATGTTCCAATACTGCCTGCCAACACAAAAATTACCATTACCATCTCAAGGAAATGATTGTCCATGTTCCAACCTTTCATCCTTGAAACCCAAGTGGCATGAACCACCATCATCAACAAAATATTTCTTTGAAAGTTCAACAACAGCTCTGGCAGCTAGGCTTGCATGTTCTACAAACTCAGCCGTTGCTTGAGCAGCAGAGACAGCATGCTTAAATTTGATGTTCCAATACTGCCTGCTAACAGAAAAATTACCATTACCATCTCAAGGAAATGATTGCCCATGTTCCAACCTTTCATCCTTGAAAACGAAGTGGCATGAGCCACCATCATCAACACAATATTGCCTTGAAAGTTCTACAACATCTCTGGCAGCTAGGCTTGCATGTTCTGCAAACTCAGTCGCTATTGAGCAGCAGAGATAGCATCCTTAAATTTCATGTTCCAATTCTGCCTGCCAATAGAAAAATTACCATTACCATCTCAAGGAAATTATTGCCCATGTTCCAACCTTTCATCCTTGAAAACCAAGTGGCATGAACCACCATCATCAACACAATATTGCCTTGAAAGTTCTACAACAGCTCTGACAGCTAGGCTTGCATGTTCTGCAAACTCAACCACTACTTGAGCAGCAAAGGTAGCATCCTTAAATTCCATATTACAATTATTCCTCCCAATAGAAAAATTACCATTACCATCTCCAGGAAATGATTGCCCATGTTCCCACCTTTCATCCTTGAAAACTAAGTGGCATGAACCACCACCATCAACACAATATTTCCTTGAAAGTTCTACAACAGCTCTGGCAGCTAGGCTTGCATGTTCTGCAAACTCAGTCGCTACTTGAGCAGCAGAGGTAGCATCCTTAAATTTGATGTTCCAATTCTGCCTGCCAATAGAAAAATTACCATTACCATCTCCAGGAAATGATTACCCTTGTTCCAACCTTTCATCCTTGAAACCCAAGTGGCATGAACCACCATCATCAAGACAATATTGCCTTGAAAGTTCTACAACAGCTCTGGCAGCTACGCTTGCATGTTCTGCAAACTCAGCTGCTGCTTGAGCAGCCGAGATAGCATGCTTAAATTTCATGTTCCAATACTGCCTGCCAATATAAAAATTACCATTACCATCTCAAGGAAATGATTGCCCATGTTCCAACCTTTCATCCTTGAAAACCAAGTGGCATGAACCACCATCATCAACACAATTATTCCTTGAAAGTTCTACAACAGCTCTGGCAGCTAGGCTTGCATGTTCTGCAAACTCAACCACTGCTTGAGCAGCAGAGGTAGAATCCTTAAATTTCATATCCCAATTATGCCTGCCAATAGAAAAATTACCATTACCATCTCCAGGAAATGATTGCCCATGTTCCAACCTTTCATACTTTCAATCTAAGTGGCATGAACCACCTTCATCAACACAATATTGCCTTGAAAGTTCTACAACAGCCTTGGCAGCTAGGCTTGCATGTTCTGCAAACTCAGTCGCTACTTGAGCAGCAGATGTAGCATCCTTAAATTTCATATTCCAAATCTGCCTGCCAATAGAAAAATTACCATTACCATCTCCAGGAAATGATTGCACTTGTTCCAACCTTTCATCCTTGAAACCCAAGTGGCATGAACCACCATCATCAATACAATATTGCCTTGAAAGTTCTACAACAGCTCTGGCAGCTAGGCTTGCATGTTCTGCAAACTCAGTCGCTACTTGAGCAGTAGAGGTAGCATCTTCAAATTTCATATTCCAAATCTGCCTGCCAATAGAAAAATTACCATTACCATCTCCAGGAAATGATTGCCCTTGTTCCAACCTTTCATCCTTGAAACCCAAGTGGCATGAACCACCATCATCAACACAATATTGCCTTGAAAGTTCTACAACTACTCTGGCAGCTAGGCTTGCATGCTCTGCAAACTAAGTCGCTACTTGTGTAGCAGAGGTATCATCTTTAAATTTCATGTTCCAATTCCGCCTGCCAATAGAAAAGTTACCATTACCATCTCCAGGAAACGATTGCCCTTGTTCCAACCTTTCATCCTTGAAACCCAAGTGGCATGAACCACCATCATCAACACAATATTGCCTTGAAAGTTCTACAACAACTCTGGCAAATAGGCTTGCATGTTCTGTAGAATCAGTCGCTACTTGAGCAGCAGAGGTAGCATGCTTAAATTTCATGTTCCAATACTGCCTGCCAACACAAAAATTACCATTACCATCTCAAGGAAATGATTGCCCATGTTCCAACCTTTCATCCTTGAAACCCAAGTGGCATGAACCACCATCATCAACAAAATATTTCTTTGAAAGTTCAACAACAGCTCTGGCAGCTAGGCTTGCATGTTCTACAAACTCAGCCGTTGCTTGAGCAGCAGAGGCAGCATGCTTAAATTTGATGTTCCAATACTGCCTGCTAACAGAAAAATTACCATTACCATCTCAAGGAAATGATTGCCCATGTTCCAACCTTTCATCCTTGAAAACTAAGTGGCATGAGCCACCATCATCAACACAATATTGCCTTGAAAGTTCTACAACATCTCTGGCAGCTAGGCTTGCATGTTCTGCAAACTCAGTCGCTACTTGAGCAGCAGAGATAGCATCCTTAAATTTCATGTTCCAATTCTGCCTGCCAATAGAAAAATTACCATTACCATCTCCAGGAAATGATTTCTCTTGTTCCAACCTTTCATACTTGAAACCCAAGTGGCATGAACCACCATCATCAAGACAATATTGCCTTGAAAGTTCTACAACATCTCTGGCAGCTAGGCTTGCATGTTCTTCAAACTCAGCCGCTGCTTGAGCAGCTGAGATAGCATGCTTAAATTTCATGTTCTAATACTGCCTGCCAATAGAAAAATTACCATTACCATCTCAAGGAAATGATTGCCCATGTTCCAACCTTTCATCCTTGAGAACCAAGTGGCATGAACCACCATCATCAACACAATATTGCCTTGAAAGTTCTACAACAACTCTGGCTGCTAGGCTTGCAGGTTCTGCAAACTCAAACGCTGCTTGAGCAGCAGAGGTAGCGTCCTTAAATTTCATATTCCAAATCTGCCTGCCAAAAGAAACAATTACAATTACCATCTCCAGGAAATGATTGCCCTTGTTCCTACCTTTCATCCTTGAAACCCAAGTGGCATGAACCACCATCATCAACACAATATTGCCTTGAAAGTTCTACAATTGCTTTGGCAGCTAGGATTGCATGCTCTGCAAACTCAGTCGCTTCTTGAGCAGCAGAGGTATCATCCTTAAATTTCATGTTCCAATTCTGCCTGCCAATAGAAAAGTTACCATTACCATCTCCAGGAAACGATTGCCCTTGTTCCAACCTTTCATCCTTGAAACCCTAGTGGCATGAACCACCATCATCAACACAATATTGCCTTGGAAGTTCTACAACAACTCTGACAGCTAGGCTTGCATGTTCTGCAAACTCAACCACTACTTGAGCAGCAGAGGTAGAATCCTTAAATTTCATATTACAATTATTCCTCCCAATAGAAAAATTACCATTACCATGTCCAGGAAATGATTGCCCATGTTCCAACCTTTCGTCCTTGAAAACTAAGTGGCATGAACCACCATCATCAACACAATATTGCCTTGAAAGTTTTACAACAGCTCTGGCAGCTAGGCTTGGATGTTCTGCAAACTTAGTCGCTACTTGAGCAGTAGAGGTAGCATACTTAAATTTTATGTTCCAATTCTGCCTGCCAATAGAAAAATTACCATTACCATCTCCAGGAAACAATTCCCCGTGTTCCAACCTTTCTTCCTTGAAACCCAAGTGGCATGAACCACCATCATCAACACAATATTGCCTTGAAAGTTCTACAACAGCTCTGGCAGCTAGGCTTGCATGTTCTTTAAACTCAACCACTATTTGAGCAACAGAGATAGCATGCTTAAATTTCATGTTCCAATACTGCCTGCCAATAGAAAAATTACCATTACCATCTCAAGGAAATGATTGCCCATGTTCCAACCTTTCATCCTTGAAAACCAAGTGGCATGAACCACCATCATCAACAAAATATTGCCTTGAAAGTTCTACAACAGCTCTGGCAGCTAGGCTTGCAAGTTATGCAAACTCAACCGCTGCTTGAGCAGCAGAGGTAGCATCCTTAAATTTCATATTTCAATTATGCCTGCCAATAGAAAAATGACCATTACCATCTCAAGGAAATGATTGCCCATGTTCCAACCTTTCATCCTTGAGAACCAAGTGGCATGAACCACCATCATCAACACAATATTGCCTTGAAAGTTCTACAACAACTCTGGCTGCTAGGCTTGCAGGTTCTGCAAACTCAAACGCTGCTTGAGCAGCAGAGGTAGCGTCCTTAAATTTCATATTCCAAATCTGCCTGCCAAAAGAAACAATTACAATTACCATCTCCAGGAAATGATTGCCCTTGTTCCTACCTTTCATCCTTGAAACCCAAGTGGCATGAACCACCATCATCAACACAATATTGCCTTGAAAGTTCTACAATTGCTTTGGCAGCTAGGATTGCATGCTCTGCAAACTCAGTCGCTTCTTGAGCAGCAGAGGTATCATCCTTAAATTTCATGTTCCAATTCTGCCTGCCAATAGAAAAGTTACCATTACCATCTCCAGGAAACGATTGCCCTTGTTCCAACCTTTCATCCTTGAAAACTAAGTGGCATGAGCCACCATCATCAACACAATATTGCCTTGAAAGTTCTACAACATCTCTGGCAGCTAGGCTTGCATGTTCTGCAAACTCAGTCGCTACTTGAGCAGCAGAGATAGCATCCTTAAATTTCATGTTCCAATTCTGCCTGCCAATAGAAAAATTACCATTACCATCTCCAGGAAATGATTTCCCTTGTTCCAACCTTTCATACTTGAAACCCAAGTGGCATGAACCACCATCATCAAGACAATATTGCCTTGAAAGTTCTACAACATCTCTGGCAGCTAGGCTTGCATGTTCTTCAAACTCAGCCGCTGCTTGAGCAGCTGAGATAGCATGCTTAAATTTCATGTTCCAATACTGCCTGCCAATAGAAAAATTACCATTACCATCTCAAGGAAATGATTGCCCATGTTCCAACCTTTCATCCTTGAGAACCAAGTGGCATGAACCACCATCATCAACACAATATTGCCTTGAAAGTTCTACAACAACTCTGGCTGCTAGGCTTGCAGGTTCTGCAAACTCAAACGCTGCTTGAGCAGCAGAGGTAGCGTCCTTAAATTTCATATTCCAAATCTGCCTGCCAAAAGAAACAATTACAATTACCATCTCCAGGAAATGATTGCCCTTGTTCCTACCTTTCATCCTTGAAACCCAAGTGGCATGAACCACCATCATCAACACAATATTGCCTTGAAAGTTCTACAATTGCTTTGGCAGCTAGGATTGCATGCTCTGCAAACTCAGTCGCTTCTTGAGCAGCAGAGGTATCATCCTTAAATTTCATGTTCCAATTCTGCCTGCCAATAGAAAAGTTACCATTACCATCTCCAGGAAACGATTGCCCTTGTTCCAACCTTTCATCCTTGAAACCCTAGTGGCATGAACCACCATCATCAACACAATATTGCCTTGGAAGTTCTACAACAACTCTGACAGCTAGGCTTGCATGTTCTGCAAACTCAACCACTACTTGAGCAGCAGAGGTAGAATCCTTAAATTTCATATTACAATTATTCCTCCCAATAGAAAAATTACCATTACCATGTCCAGGAAATGATTGCCCATGTTCCAACCTTTCGTCCTTGAAAACTAAGTGGCATGAACCACCATCATCAACACAATATTGCCTTGAAAGTTTTACAACAGCTCTGGCAGCTAGGCTTGGATGTTCTGCAAACTTAGTCGCTACTTGAGCAGTAGAGGTAGCATACTTAAATTTTATGTTCCAATTCTGCCTGCCAATAGAAAAATTACCATTACCATCTCCAGGAAACAATTCCCCGTGTTCCAACCTTTCTTCCTTGAAACCCAAGTGGCATGAACCACCATCATCAACACAATATTGCCTTGAAAGTTCTACAACAGCTCTGGCAGCTAGGCTTGCATGTTCTTTAAACTCAACCACTATTTGAGCAACAGAGATAGCATGCTTAAATTTCATGTTCCAATACTGCCTGCCAATAGAAAAATTACCATTACCATCTCAAGGAAATGATTGCCCATGTTCCAACCTTTCATCCTTGAAAACCAAGTGGCATGAACCACCATCATCAACAAAATATTGCCTTGAAAGTTCTACAACAGCTCTGGCAGCTAGGCTTGCAAGTTATGCAAACTCAACCGCTGCTTGAGCAGCAGAGGTAGCATCCTTAAATTTCATATTTCAATTATGCCTGCCAATAGAAAAATGACCATTACCATCTCAAGGAAATGATTGCCCATGTTCCAACCTTTCATCCTTGAGAACCAAGTGGCATGAACCACCATCATCAACACAATATTGCCTTGAAAGTTCTACAACAACTCTGGCTGCTAGGCTTGCAGGTTCTGCAAACTCAAACGCTGCTTGAGCAGCAGAGGTAGCGTCCTTAAATTTCATATTCCAAATCTGCCTGCCAAAAGAAACAATTACAATTACCATCTCCAGGAAATGATTGCCCTTGTTCCTACCTTTCATCCTTGAAACCCAAGTGGCATGAACCACCATCATCAACACAATATTGCCTTGAAAGTTCTACAATTGCTTTGGCAGCTAGGATTGCATGCTCTGCAAACTCAGTCGCTTCTTGAGCAGCAGAGGTATCATCCTTAAATTTCATGTTCCAATTCTGCCTGCCAATAGAAAAGTTACCATTACCATCTCCAGGAAACGATTGCCCTTGTTCCAACCTTTCATCCTTGAAAACTAAGTGGCATGAGCCACCATCATCAACACAATATTGCCTTGAAAGTTCTACAACATCTCTGGCAGCTAGGCTTGCATGTTCTGCAAACTCAGTCGCTACTTGAGCAGCAGAGATAGCATCCTTAAATTTCATGTTCCAATTCTGCCTGCCAATAGAAAAATTACCATTACCATCTCCAGGAAATGATTTCCCTTGTTCCAACCTTTCATACTTGAAACCCAAGTGGCATGAACCACCATCATCAAGACAATATTGCCTTGAAAGTTCTACAACATCTCTGGCAGCTAGGCTTGCATGTTCTTCAAACTCAGCCGCTGCTTGAGCAGCTGAGATAGCATGCTTAAATTTCATGTTCCAATACTGCCTGCCAATAGAAAAATTACCATTACCATCTCAAGGAAATGATTGCCCATGTTCCAACCTTTCATCCTTGAGAACCAAGTGGCATGAACCACCATCATCAACACAATATTGCCTTGAAAGTTCTACAACAACTCTGGCTGCTAGGCTTGCAGGTTCTGCAAACTCAAACGCTGCTTGAGCAGCAGAGGTAGCGTCCTTAAATTTCATATTCCAAATCTGCCTGCCAAAAGAAACAATTACAATTACCATCTCCAGGAAATGATTGCCCTTGTTCCTACCTTTCATCCTTGAAACCCAAGTGGCATGAACCACCATCATCAACACAATATTGCCTTGAAAGTTCTACAATTGCTTTGGCAGCTAGGATTGCATGCTCTGCAAACTCAGTCGCTTCTTGAGCAGCAGAGGTATCATCCTTAAATTTCATGTTCCAATTCTGCCTGCCAATAGAAAAGTTACCATTACCATCTCCAGGAAACGATTGCCCTTGTTCCAACCTTTCATCCTTGAAACCCTAGTGGCATGAACCACCATCATCAACACAATATTGCCTTGGAAGTTCTACAACAACTCTGACAGCTAGGCTTGCATGTTCTGCAAACTCAACCACTACTTGAGCAGCAGAGGTAGAATCCTTAAATTTCATATTACAATTATTCCTCCCAATAGAAAAATTACCATTACCATGTCCAGGAAATGATTGCCCATGTTCCAACCTTTCGTCCTTGAAAACTAAGTGGCATGAACCACCATCATCAACACAATATTGCCTTGAAAGTTTTACAACAGCTCTGGCAGCTAGGCTTGGATGTTCTGCAAACTTAGTCGCTACTTGAGCAGTAGAGGTAGCATACTTAAATTTTATGTTCCAATTCTGCCTGCCAATAGAAAAATTACCATTACCATCTCCAGGAAACAATTCCCCGTGTTCCAACCTTTCTTCCTTGAAACCCAAGTGGCATGAACCACCATCATCAACACAATATTGCCTTGAAAGTTCTACAACAGCTCTGGCAGCTAGGCTTGCATGTTCTTTAAACTCAACCACTATTTGAGCAACAGAGATAGCATGCTTAAATTTCATGTTCCAATACTGCCTGCCAATAGAAAAATTACCATTACCATCTCAAGGAAATGATTGCCCATGTTCCAACCTTTCATCCTTGAAAACCAAGTGGCATGAACCACCATCATCAACAAAATATTGCCTTGAAAGTTCTACAACAGCTCTGGCAGCTAGGCTTGCAAGTTATGCAAACTCAACCGCTGCTTGAGTAGCAGAGGTAGCATCCTTAAATTTCATATTTCAATTATGCCTGCCAGTAGAAAAATGACCATTACCATCTCAAGGAAATGATTGCCCATGTTCCAACCTTTCATCCTTGAGAACCAAGTGGCATGAACCACCATCATCAACACAATATTGCCTTGAAAGTTCTACAACAACTCTGGCTGCTAGGCTTGCAGGTTCTGCAAACTCAAACGCTGCTTGAGCAGCAGAGGTAGCGTCCTTAAATTTCATATTCCAAATCTGCCTGCCAAAAGAAACAATTACAATTACCATCTCCAGGAAATGATTGCCCTTGTTCCTACCTTTCATCCTTGAAACCCAAGTGGCATGAACCACCATCATCAACACAATATTGCCTTGAAAGTTCTACAATTGCTTTGGCAGCTAGGATTGCATGCTCTGCAAACTCAGTCGCTTCTTGAGCAGCAGAGGTATCATCCTTAAATTTCATGTTCCAATTCTGCCTGCCAATAGAAAAGTTACCATTACCATCTCCAGGAAACGATTGCCCTTGTTCCAACCTTTCATCCTTGAAAACTAAGTGGCATGAGCCACCATCATCAACACAATATTGCCTTGAAAGTTCTACAACATCTCTGGCAGCTAGGCTTGCATGTTCTGCAAACTCAGTCGCTACTTGAGCAGCAGAGATAGCATCCTTAAATTTCATGTTCCAATTCTGCCTGCCAATAGAAAAATTACCATTACCATCTCCAGGAAATGATTTCCCTTGTTCCAACCTTTCATACTTGAAACCCAAGTGGCATGAACCACCATCATCAAGACAATATTGCCTTGAAAGTTCTACAACATCTCTGGCAGCTAGGCTTGCATGTTCTTCAAACTCAGCCGCTGCTTGAGCAGCTGAGATAGCATGCTTAAATTTCATGTTCCAATACTGCCTGCCAATAGAAAAATTACCATTACCATCTCAAGGAAATGATTGCCCATGTTCCAACCTTTCATCCTTGAGAACCAAGTGGCATGAACCACCATCATCAACACAATATTGCCTTGAAAGTTCTACAACAACTCTGGCTGCTAGGCTTGCAGGTTCTGCAAACTCAAACGCTGCTTGAGCAGCAGAGGTAGCGTCCTTAAATTTCATATTCCAAATCTGCCTGCCAAAAGAAACAATTACAATTACCATCTCCAGGAAATGATTGCCCTTGTTCCTACCTTTCATCCTTGAAACCCAAGTGGCATGAACCACCATCATCAACACAATATTGCCTTGAAAGTTCTACAATTGCTTTGGCAGCTAGGATTGCATGCTCTGCAAACTCAGTCGCTTCTTGAGCAGCAGAGGTATCATCCTTAAATTTCATGTTCCAATTCTGCCTGCCAATAGAAAAGTTACCATTACCATCTCCAGGAAACGATTGCCCTTGTTCCAACCTTTCATCCTTGAAACCCTAGTGGCATGAACCACCATCATCAACACAATATTGCCTTGGAAGTTCTACAACAACTCTGACAGCTAGGCTTGCATGTTCTGCAAACTCAACCACTACTTGAGCAGCAGAGGTAGAATCCTTAAATTTCATATTACAATTATTCCTCCCAATAGAAAAATTACCATTACCATGTCCAGGAAATGATTGCCCATGTTCCAACCTTTCGTCCTTGAAAACTAAGTGGCATGAACCACCATCATCAACACAATATTGCCTTGAAAGTTTTACCACAGCTCTGGCAGCTAGGCTTGGATGTTCTGCAAACTTAGTCGCTACTTGAGCAGTAGAGGTAGCATACTTAAATTTTATGTTCCAATTCTGCCTGCCAATAGAAAAATTACCATTACCATCTCCAGGAAACAATTCCCCGTGTTCCAACCTTTCTTCCTTGAAACCCAAGTGGCATGAACCACCATCATCAACACAATATTGCCTTGAAAGTTCTACAACAGCTCTGGCAGCTAGGCTTGCATGTTCTTTAAACTCAACCACTATTTGAGCAACAGAGATAGCATGCTTAAATTTCATGTTCCAATACTGCCTGCCAATAGAAAAATTACCATTACCATCTCAAGGAAATGATTGCCCATGTTCCAACCTTTCATCCTTGAAAACCAAGTGGCATGAACCACCATCATCAACAAAATATTGCCTTGAAAGTTCTACAACAGCTCTGGCAGCTAGGCTTGCAAGTTATGCAAACTCAACCGCTGCTTGAGCAGCAGAGGTAGCATCCTTAAATTTCATATTTCAATTATGCCTGCCAATAGAAAAATGACCATTACCATCTCAAGGAAATGATTGCCCATGTTCCAACCTTTCATCCTTGAGAACCAAGTGGCATGAACCACCATCATCAACACAATATTGCCTTGAAAGTTCTACAACAACTCTGGCTGCTAGGCTTGCAGGTTCTGCAAACTCAAACGCTGCTTGAGCAGCAGAGGTAGCGTCCTTAAATTTCATATTCCAAATCTGCCTGCCAAAAGAAACAATTACAATTACCATCTCCAGGAAATGATTGCCCTTGTTCCTACCTTTCATCCTTGAAACCCAAGTGGCATGAACCACCATCATCAACACAATATTGCCTTGAAAGTTCTACAACAACTCTGACAGCTAGGCTTGCATGTTCTGCAAACTCAACCACTACTTGAGCAGCAGAGGTAGAATCCTTAAATTTCATATTACAATTATTCCTCCCAATAGAAAAATTACCATTACCATGTCCAGGAAATGATTGCCCATGTTCCAACCTTTCGTCCTTGAAAACTAAGTGGCATGAACCACCATCATCAACACAATATTGCCTTGAAAGTTTTACAACAGCTCTGGCAGCTAGGCTTGGATGTTCTGCAAACTTAGTCGCTACTTGAGCAGTAGAGGTAGCATACTTAAATTTTATGTTCCAATTCTGCCTGCCAATAGAAAAATTACCATTACCATCTCCAGGAAACAATTCCCCGTGTTCCAACCTTTCTTCCTTGAAACCCAAGTGGCATGAACCACCATCATCAACACAATATTGCCTTGAAAGTTCTACAACAGCTCTGGCAGCTAGGCTTGCATGTTCTTTAAACTCAACCACTATTTGAGCAACAGAGATAGCATGCTTAAATTTCATGTTCCAATACTGCCTGCCAATAGAAAAATTACCATTACCATCTCAAGGAAATGATTGCCCATGTTCCAACCTTTCATCCTTGAAAACCAAGTGGCATGAACCACCATCATCAACAAAATATTGCCTTGAAAGTTCTACAACAGCTCTGGCAGCTAGGCTTGCAAGTTATGCAAACTCAACCGCTGCTTGAGCAGCAGAGGTAGCATCCTTAAATTTCATATTTCAATTATGCCTGCCAATAGAAAAATGACCATTACCATCTCAAGGAAATGATTGCCCATGTTCCAACCTTTCATCCTTGAGAACCAAGTGGCATGAACCACCATCATCAACACAATATTGCCTTGAAAGTTCTACAACAACTCTGGCTGCTAGGCTTGCAGGTTCTGCAAACTCAAACGCTGCTTGAGCAGCAGAGGTAGCGTCCTTAAATTTCATATTCCAAATCTGCCTGCCAAAAGAAACAATTACAATTACCATCTCCAGGAAATGATTGCCCTTGTTCCTACCTTTCATCCTTGAAACCCAAGTGGCATGAACCACCATCATCAACACAATATTGCCTTGAAAGTTCTACAATTGCTTTGGCAGCTAGGATTGCATGCTCTGCAAACTCAGTCGCTTCTTGAGCAGCAGAGGTATCATCCTTAAATTTCATGTTCCAATTCTGCCTGCCAATAGAAAAGTTACCATTACCATCTCCAGGAAACGATTGCCCTTGTTCCAACCTTTCATCCTTGAAACCCTAGTGGCATGAACCACCATCATCAACACAATATTGCCTTGGAAGTTCTACAACAACTCTGGCAACTAGGCTTGCATGTTCTGTAGAATCAGTCGCTACTTGAGCAGCAGAGGTAGCATGCTTAAATTTCATGTTCCAATACTGCATGCCAACACAAAAATTACCATTACCATCTCAAGGAAATAATTGCCTATGTTCCAACCTTTAATCCTTGAAACCCAAGTGGCATGAACCACCATCATCAACACAATATTTCTTTGAAAGTTCTACAACAGCTCTGGCAGCTAGGCTTGCATGTTCTGCAAACTCAGCCACTGCTTGAGCAGCAGAGGTAGCATGCTTAAATTTCATGTTCCAATTCTGCCTGCCAATAGAAAAGTTACCATTACTATCTCAAGGAAATGATTGCCCATGTTCCAACCTTTCATCCTTGAAACCCAAGTGGCATGAACCACCATTATCAACAAAATATTTCTTTGAAAGTTCAACAACAGCTCTTGCAGCTAGGCTTGCATGTTCTACAAACTCAGCCGCTGCTTGACCAGCAGAGGTAGCATGCTTAAATTTGATGTTCCAATACTGCCTGCTAAATGAAAAATTACCATTACCATCTCAAGGAAATGATTGCCCATGTTCCAACCTTTCATCCATGAAAACTAAGTGGCATGAGCCACCATCATCAACAAAATATTGCCTTGAAAGTTCTACAACATCTCTGGCACCTAGGCTTGCATGTTCTGCAAACTCAGTCGCTACTTGAGCAGCAGAGGTAGCATCCTTAAATTTCATGTTCCAAATCTGCCTGCCAAAAGAAACAATTACAATTACCATCTCCAGGAAATGATTGCCCTTGTTCCTACCTTTCATCCTTGAAACCCAAGTGGCATGAACCACCATCATCAACACAATATTGCCTTGAAAGTTCTACAACTGCTCTGGCAGCTAGGCTTGCATGCTCTTCAAACTCAGTCGCTTCTTGAGCAGCAGAGGTATCATCCTTAAATTTCATGTTCCAATTCTGCCTGCCAATAGAAAAGTTACCATTACCATCTCCAGGAAACGATTGCCCATGTTCCAACCTTTCATCCTTGAAAACCAAGTGGCATGAACCACGATCATCAACACAATATTGCCTTGAAAGTTCTACAACAGCTCTGACAGCTAGGCTTGCATGTTCTGCAAACTCAACCACTACTTGAGCAGCATAGGTAGAATCCTTAAATTTCATATTACAATTATTCCTCCCAATAGAAAAATTACCATTACCATCTACAGGAAATGATTGCCCATGTTCCAACCTTTCATCCTTGAAAACTAAGTGGCATGAACCACCATCATCAACACAATATTGCCTTCAAAGTTCTACAACAGCTCTGGCAGCTAGGCTTGGATGTTATGCAAACTCAGTCGCTACTTGAGCAGTAGAGGTAGCATCCTTAAATTTTATGTTCCAATTCTGCCTGCCAATAGAAAAATTACCATTACCATCTCCAGGAAACAATTCCCCGTTTTCCAACCTTTCATCCTTGAAACCCAAGTGGCATGAACCACCATCATCAACACAATATTGCCTTGAAAGTTCTACAACAGCTCTGGCAGCTAGGCTTGCATGTTCTTTAAACTCAGCCGCTGCTTGAGCAACAGAGATAGCATGCTTAAATTTCATGTTCCAATACTGCCTGCCAATAGAAAAATTACCATTACCATCTCAAGGAAATGATTGCCCATGTTCCAACCTTTCATCCTTGAAAACCAAGTGGCATGAACCACCATCATCAACAAAATATTGCCTTTAAAGTTCTACAACAGCTCTGGCACCTAGGCTTGCATGTTCTGCAAACTCAACCGCTGCTTGAGCAGTAGAGGTAGCGTCTTTAAATTTCATATTCCAAATCTGCCTGCCAAAAGAAACAATTACCATTACCATCTCTAGGAAATGATTGCCCTTGTTCCTACCTTTCATCCTTGAAACCCAAGTGGCATGAACCACCATCATCAACACAATATGGCCTTGAAAGTTCTACAACTGCTCTGGCAGCTAGGCTTGCATGCTCTGCAAACTCAGTCGCTACTTGAGCAGCAGAGGTATCATCCTTAAATTTCATGTTCCAATTCTGCCTGCCAATAGAAAAGTTCCATTACCATCTCCAGGAAACGATTGCCCTTGTTCCAACCTTTCATCCTTGAAACCCTAGTGGCATGAACCACCATCATCAACACAATATTGCCTTGAAAGTTCTACAACTGCTCTGGCAGCTAGGCTTGCATGCTCTGCAAACTCAGTCGCTACTTGAGCAGCAGAGGTAGCATCCTTAATTTTCATGTTCCAATTCTTCCTGCCAATAGAAAAATTACCATTACCCTCTCCAGGAAACGATTGCCCTTGTTCCAACCTTTTATCCTTGAAACCCTAGTGGCATGAACCACCATCATCAACACAATATTGCCTTGAAAGTTCTACAACAGCTCTGGCAACTAGGCTTGCATGTTCTGTAGAATCAGTCGCTACTTGAGCAGCAGAGGTAGCATGCTTAAATTTCATGTTCCAATACTGCCTGCCAACACAAAAATAACCATTACAATCTCAAGGAAATAATTGCCTATGTTCCAACCTTTAATCCTTGAAACCAAGTGGCATGAACCACCATCATCAACACAATATTGCCTTGAAAGTTCTACAACAGTTCTGGCTGCTAGGCTTGCATGTTCTACAAACTCAACCGTTGCTTGAGCAGTAGAGGTAGCGTCCTTAAATTTCATATTCCAAATCTGCCTGCCAAAAGAAACAATTACCATTACCATCTCCAGGAAATGATTGCCCTTGTTCCTACCTTTCATCCTTGAAACCCAAGTGGCATGAACCACCATCATCAACACAATATTTCCTTGAAATTTCTACAACTGCTATGGCAGCTAGGCTTGCATGCTCTGCAAACTCAGTCGCTACTTGAGCAGCAGAGGTAGCATCCTTAAATTTCATGTTCCAATTCTTCCTGCCAATAGTAAAATTACCATTACCCTCTCCAGGAAACGATTGCCCTTGTTCCAACCTTTCATCCTTGAAACCCTAGTGGCATGAACCACCATCATCAACACAATATTGCCTTGAATGTTCTACAATAGTTCTGGCAACTAGGCTTGCATGTTCTGTAGAACCAGTCGCTAGTTGAACAGCAGAGGTAGCATGCTTAAATTTCATGTTCCAATATTGCCTGCCAACACAAAAATTACCATTACCATCTCAAGGAAATAATTGCCCATGTTCCAACCTTTAATCCTTGAAACCCAAGTGGCATGAACCACCATCATCAACACAATATTTCTTTGAAAGTTCTACAACAGCTCTGGCAGCTAGGCTTGCATGTTCTGCAAACTCAGCCACTGCTTGATCAGCAGAGGTAGCATGCTTAAATTTCATGTTCCAATTCTGCCTGCCAACAGAACAATTACCATTACCATCTCTAGGAAATGATTGCCCATGTTCCAACCTCTTATCCTTGAAACCTAAGTTGCATGAACCACCATCATCAACACAATATTTCTTTGAAAGTTCTACAACAGCTCTCGCAGCTAGGCTTGCATGTTCTGCAAACTCAGCCGCTGCTTGAGCAGCAGAGGTAGCATGCTTAAATTTCATGTTCCAATACTGCCTACCAACACAAAAATTATCACTACCATCTCAAGGAAATGATTGCCCATGTTCCAACCTTTCATCCTTGAAACCTAAGTGGCATGATCCACCATCATCAACACAATATTTCTTTGAAAGTTCTACAACAGCTCTAGCAGCTTGGCTTGCATGTTCTGCAAACTCAGTCGCTACTTGAGCAGCACAGGTAGCATCCTTAAATTTCATGTTCCAATTCTACCTGCCACTAGAAAAATTATCACTACCATCTCCAGGATATGATTGCCCATGTTCCAACCTTTCATCCTTTAAAACTAAGTGGCATGAACCATCATCATCAACACAATATTGCCTTGAAAGTTCTACAACAGCTCTGGCAGCTAGGCTTGCATGTTCTACAAACTCAGTCGCTACTTGAGCAGCAGAGGTAACATCCTTAAATTTCATATTCCAATTCTGCCTGCCAATAGAAAAATTACCATTACCATCTCCAGGAAATGATTGCCCATGTTCCAACCTTTCATTCTTTAAAACTAAGTGGCATGAACCATCATCATCAACACAATATTGCCTTGAAAGTTCTACAACAGCTCTAGCAGCTAGGCTTGCATGTTCTGCAAACTTAGCCGCTGCTTGAGCAGCAGAGGTAGCATCCTTAAATTTGATATTCCAATTCTGCCTGCCAATAGAAACATTACCATTACCATCTTTAAGAAACGGTTTCCCTTGTTCCAACCTTTCATCCTTGAAACCCAAGTGGCATGAACCACCATCATCAACACAATATTTTTTTGAAAGTTCTACAATAGCTCTGGCAGCTAAGCTTGCATGTTCTGCAAACTCAGCCACTGCTTGAGCAGCAGAGGTTGCATGCTTAAATTTGATGTTCCAATACTGCCTGCCAACAAACAAAATTACCATTACCATCTCAAGGAAATGATTTCCCATGTTCCAACCTTTCATCCTTGAAAACTAAGTGGCTTGAATCACCATCATCAACACAATATTCCCTTGAAAGTTCTACAACAGCTCTAGCAGCTAGGCTTGCATGTTCTGCAAACTCAGTCGCTACGTGAGCAGCAGAGGTAGAATCCTTAAATTTTATGTTCCAATTCTGCCTGCCAATAGAATAATTACCATTACCATCTCCAGGAAATAATTGCCCTTGTTCCAACCTTTCATCCTTGAAACCCAAGTGGTATGAACCACAATCATCAACACAATATTGCCTTGAAAGTTCTACAACAGCTTTAGCAGCTAGGCTTGCATGTTCTTCAAACTCAGCCGCTGCTTGAGCAGCAGAGATAGCATGCTTAAATTTCATGTTCCAATACTGCCTACCAATAGAAAAATTACCATTACCATCTCAAGGAAATAATAACCCTTGTTCCAACCTTTCATCCTTGAAAACCAAGTGGCATGAC
Source organism: Nicotiana tomentosiformis (assembly GCF_000390325.3). NCBI lineage: Eukaryota > Viridiplantae > Streptophyta > Magnoliopsida > Solanales > Solanaceae > Nicotiana > Nicotiana tomentosiformis. Next base: position 36,288 of record NW_027174772.1, on the reverse strand, counting down.
CCACCATCATCAATACAATATTGCCTTGAATGTTCTACAACAGCTCTGGCAGCTAGGCTTGCATGTTCTACAAACTCAACCTTTGCTTGAGCAGCAGAGGTAGCATCCTTAAATTTCATATTCCAATTATGCCTGCCAATAGAAAAATTACCATTACCATCTCCAGGAAATGATTGCCCATGTTCCAACCTTTCATCCTTTAAAACTAAGTGGCATGAACCATCATCATCAACACAATATTGCCTTGAAAGTTCTACAACAACTCTGGCAGCTAGGCTTGTATGTTCTGCAGAATCAATCGCTACTTGAGCAGTAGAGGTAGCATGCTTAAATTTCATTTTCCTATACTGCCTGCCAACACAAAAATTACCATTATCATCTCAAGGAAATGATTGCACATGTTCCAACGTTTCATCCTTGAAACCCAAGTGGCATGAACCACCATCATCAATACAATATTTCTTTGAAAGTTCTACAATAGCTCTGGTAGCTAGGCTTGCATGTTCTGCAAACTCAGCCACTGCTTGAGCAGCAGAGGTAGCTTGCTTAAATTTGATGTTCCAATACTGCCTGCCAACAGAAAAATTACCATTACCATCTCAAGGAAATGCTTGCCCATGTTCCAACCTTTCATCCTTTAAAACTTAGTGGCATGAACCACCATCATCAACACAATATTGCCTTGAAAGTTCAACAACAGCTCTGGCAGCTAGGCTTGCATGTTCTGCAAACTCAGTCGCTACTTGAGCAGTAGAGGTAGCATCCTGAAATTTCATATTCCAATTCTGCAGCCAATAGAAAAATTACCATTACCATCTCCAGGAAATGATTGCCCATGTTCCAACCTTTCATCTTTGAAAACTAGGTGGAATGAACCACCACCATCAACACAATATTGCCTTGAAAGTTCTACAACAGCTCTGGTAGCTAGTCTTGCATGTTCTGCAGAATCAGTCGCTACTTGAGCAGCAGAGGTAGCATGGTTAAATTTCATGTTCCAATACTGCCTGCCAACAAAAGAATTACCATTACCATCTCAAGGAAATGATTGCCCATGTTCCAACCTTTCATTCTTGAAACCCAAGTGGCATAAACTACCATCATCAACACAATATTTCTTTAAAAGTTCTACAACAGCTCTGGCAGCTAGGCTTGCATGTTCTGCAAACTCAGCCGCTGCTTCAGCAGCAGAGGTAGCATGCTTAAATTTTATGTTCCAATACTGCCTTCCAACAGAAAAATTACCATTACCATCTCAAGGAAATGGTTGCCCATGTTCCAACCGTTCATCCTTGAATACTAAGTGGCATGACCACCGTCATCAACACAATATTGCCTTGAAAGTTCTACAACAGCTCTAGCAGCTTGGCTTGCATGTTCTGCAAACTCAGTCGCTACTTGAGCAGCAGAGGTAGCATCCTTAAATTTCATGTTCCAATTCTACCTGCCAATAGAAAAATTACCATTAACATCTCCAGGAAATGATTGCCCTTGTTCCAACCTTTAATCCTTGAAACCCAAGTTGCATGAACCACCATCATCAACACAATATAGCCTTGAAATTTCTACAACAACTCTGGCAGCTAGGCTTGCATGTTCTGCAAACTTAGCCGCTGCTTGAGCAGCAGAGGTAGCATCCTTAAATTTCATGTTTCAATTCTGCCTGCCAATAGAAACATTACCATTACCATCTTTAAGAAACGGTTTCCCTTGTTCCAACCTTTCATCCTTGAAACCCAAGTGGCATGAACCACCATCATCAACACAATATTGCCTTGAAAGTTCTACAACAGCTCTGGTAGCTAGGCTTGCATGTTCTGCAAACTCAACCGCTGCTTGAGCAACTGAGGTAGCATGGTTAAATTTGATGTTCCAATACTGCCTGCCAACAGAAAAATTACCATTACCATCTCAAGGAAATGATTGCCCCTGTTCCAACCTTTCATCCTTGAAACCCAAGTAGCATGAACCACCATCATCAACACAATATTTCTTTGAAAGTTCTACAATAGCTCTGGCAGCTAAGCTTGCATGTTCTGCAAACTCAGCCGCTGCTTGAGCAACAGAGGTTGCATGATTAAATTTGATGTTCCAATACTGCCTGCCAACAAAAAAATTACCATTACCATCTCAAGGAAATGATTGCCCATGTTCCAACCTTTCATTCTTGAAAACTAAGTGGCTTGAACCACCATCATCAACACAATATTGCCTTGAAAGTTCTACAACAGCTCTAGCAGATAGGCTTGCATGTTCTGCAAACTCAGTCGCTACGTGAGCAGCAGAGGTAGCATCCTTAAATTTCATGTTCCAATTCTGCCTGCCAATAGAATAATTACCATTACAATCTCCAGGAAATAATTGCCCTTGTTCCAACCTTTCATCCTTGAAACCCAAGTGGCATGACCCACAATCATCAACACAATATTGCCTTGAATGTTCTACAACAGCTCTAGCAGATAGGCTTGCATGTTCTTCAAACTCAGCCGCTGCTTGAGCAGCAGAGATAGCATCCTTAAATTTCATATTACAATTATGCCTGCAAATAGAAAAATTACCATTACCATCTCCAGGAAATGATTGCCCATGTTCCAACCTTTCATCCTTTAAAACTAAGTGGCATGAACCATCATCATCAACACAATATTTCCTCGAAAGTTCTACAACAACTCTGGCAGCTAGGCTTGCATGTTCTGCAAACTCAGTCGCTACTTTAGCAGCAGAGGTAGCATCCTTAAATTTCATATTCCAATTCTGCCTGCCAATAGAAAAATTACCATTACCATCTCCAGGTAATGATTGCCCATGTTCCAACCTTTCATCCTTTAAAACTAAGTGGCATGAACCATCATCATCAACACAATATTGCCTTGAAAGTTCTACAACAGCTCTGGCAGCTAGGCTTGCATGTTCTGCAAACTTAGCCGCTGCTTGAGCAGCAGGGGTAGCATCCTTAAATTTCATATTCCAATTCTGCTTGCCAATAAAAACATTACCATTAACATCTTCAGGAAACGGTGTCCCTTGTTCCAATCTTTCATCCTTGAAACCCTAGTGGCATGATCCACCATCATCAACACAATATTTCTTTGAAAGTTCTACAACAGCTCTGGCAGCTAAGCTTGCATGTTCTACAAACTCAGCCGCTGCTTGAGCAGCAGAGGTTGCATGCTTAAATTTGATGTTCCAATACTGCCTGCCAACAAAAAAGTTACCATTACCATCTCAAGGAAATGATTGTCCATGTTCCAACCTTTCATCCTTAAAAAATAAGTGGCTTGAACCACCATCATCAACACAATATTGCCTTGAAAGTTCTACAACAGCTCTAGCAGCTAGGCTTGCATGTTCTGCAAACTCAGTCGCTACGTGAGCAGCAGAGGTAGCATCCTTAAATTTTATGTTCCAATTCTGCCTGCCAATAGAATAATTACCATTACCATCTCCAGGAAATAATTGCCCTTGTTCCAACCTTTCATCCTTGAAACCCAAGTGGTATGAACCACAATCATCAACATAATATTGCCTTGAAAGTTCTATAACAGCTCTAGCAGCTAGGCTTGAATGTTCTTCAAACTCAGCCGCTGCTTGAGCAGCAGAGATAGCATGCTTAAATTTCATGTTCCAATACTGCCTGCCAATAGAAAAATTACCATTACCATCTCAAAGAAATGATTGCCCTTGTTCCAACCTTTCATCCTTGAAAACCAAGTGGCATGACCCACCATCATCAACACAATATTGCCTGAAAGTTCTACAACAGCTTTGGCAGCTAGGCTTGCATGTTCTGCAAACTCAACCGTTGCTTGAGCAGCAGAGATAGCATGTTAAATTTCATGTTCCAATACTGCCTGCCAATAGAAAAATTACCATTACCATCTCAAGGAAATGATTGCCCATGTTACAACCTGTCATCCTTGAAAACCAAGTGGCATGAACCACCATCATCAACACAATATTGCCTTGAAAGTTCTACAACAGCTCTGGCAGCTAGGCTTGCATGTTCTGCAAACTCAACCGTTGCTTGAGCAGCAGAGGTAGCATCCTTAAATTTCATATTACAATTATGCCTGCCAATAGAAAAATTACCATTACCATCTCCAGGAAATGATTGCCCATGTTCCAACCTTTCATCCTTTAAAACTAAGTGGCATGAACCATCATCATCAACAAAATATTGCCTTGAAAGTTCTACAACAGCTCTGGCAGCTAGGCTTGCATGTTCTGCAAACTTAGCCGCTGCTTGAGCAGCAGGGGTAGCATCCTTAAATTTCATATTCCAATTCTGCCTGCCAATAAAAACATTACCATTAACATCTTCAGGAAACGGTTTCCCTTGTTCCAACCTTTCATCCTTGAAACCCAAGTGGCATGAACCACCATCATCGACACAATATTTCTTTGAAAGTTCTACAACAGCTCTGGCAGCTAAGCTTGCATGTTCTACAAACTCAGCCGCTGCTTGAGCAGCAGAGGTTGCATGCTTAAATTTGATGTTCCAATACTGCCTGCCAACAAAAAAGTTACCATTACCATCTCAAGGAAATGATTGCCCATGTTCCAACCTTTCATCCTTAAAAAATAAGTGGCTTGAACCACCATCATCAACACAATATTGCCTTGAAAGTTCTACAACAGCTCTAGCAGCTAGGCTTGCATGTTCTGCAAACTCAGTCGCTATGTGAGCAGCAGAGGTAGCATCCTTAAATTTTATGTTCCAATTCTGCCTGCCAATAGAATAATTACCATTACCATCTCCAGGAAATAATTGCCCTTGTTCGAACCTTTCATCCTTGAAACCCAAGTGGTATGAACCACAATCATCAACATAATATTGCCTTGAAAGTTCTATAACAGCTCTAGCAGCTAGGCTTGAATGTTCTTCAAACTCAGCCGCTGCTTGAGCAGCAGAGATAGCATGCTTAAATTTCATGTTCCAATACTGCCTGCCAATAGAAAAATTACCATTACCATCTCAAGGAAATGATTGCCCTTGTTCCAACCTTTCATCCTTGAAAACCAAGTGGCATGACCCACCATCATCAACACAATATTGCCTTGAAAGTTCTACAACAGCTTTGGCAGCTAGGCTTGCATGTTCTGCAAACTCAACCGTTGCTTGAGCAGCAGAGGTGGCATCCTTAAATTTCATATTCCAATTATGCCTGCCAATAGAAAAATTACCATTACCATCTCCAAGAAATGATTGCCCATGTTCCAACCTTTCATCCTTTAAAACTAAGTGGCATGAACCATCATCATCAACACAATATTGCCTTGAAAGTTCTACAACAGCTCTGGCAGCTAGGCTTGCATGTTCTGCAGAATCAATCGCTACTTGAGCAGTAGAGGTAGCATGCTTAAATTTCATTTTCCAATACTGCCTGCCAACACAAAAATTACCATTACCATCTCAAGGAAATGATTGCACATGTTCCAACCTTTCATCCTTGAAACCCAAGTGGCATGAACCACCATCATCAACACAATATTTCTTTGAAAGTTCTACAATAGCTCTGGCAGCTAGGCTTGCATGTTCTGCAAACTCAGCCGCTGCTTGAGCAGCAGAGGTAGCTTGCTTAAATTTGATGTTCCAATACTGCCTGCCAACAGAAAAATTACCATTACCATCTCAATGAAAAGGTTGCCCATGTTCCAACATTTCATCCTTTAAAACTAAGTGGCATGAACCACCATCATCAACACAATATTGCCTTGAAAGTTCTACAACAGCTCTGGCAGCTAGGCTTGCATGTTCTGCAAACTCAGTCGCTACTTGAGCAGCAGAGGTAGCATCCTGAAATTTCATATTCCAATTTTGCCTGCCAATAGAAAAATTACCATTACCATCTCCAGGATATGATTGCCCATGTTCCAACCTTTCATCCTTGAAAACTAGGTGGAATGAACCACCACCATCAACACAATATTGCCTTTTAAGTACTACAACAGCTCTGGCAGCTAGGCTTGCATGTTCTGCAGAATCAGTCGCTACTTGAGCAGCAGAGGTAGCATGGTTAAACTTCATGTTCCAATACTGCCTCCCAACACAAGAATTACCATTACCATCTCAAGGAAATGATTGCCCATGTTCCAACCTTTCATTCTTGAAACCCAAGTGGCATAAACCACCATCATCAACACAATCTTTCTTTGAAAGTTCTACAATAGCTCTGGCAGCTAGGCTTGCATGTTCTGCAAACTCAGCCGTTGCTTCAGCAGCAGAGGTAGCATGCTTAAATTTGATGTTCCAATACTGCCTGCCAACAGAAAAATTACCATTACCATCTCAAGGAAATGATTGCCCATGTTCCAACCTTTCATCCTTTAAAACTAAGTGGCATGAACCATCATCTTCAAAACAATATTGCCTTGAAAGTTCTACAACAGCTCTGGCAGCTAGGCTTGCATGTTCTGCAGAATCAATCGCTACTTGAGCAGTAGAGGTAGCATGCTTAAATTTCATTTTCCAATACTGCCTGCCAACACAAAAATTACCATTACCATCTCAAGGAAATGATTGCACATGTTCCAACCTTTCATCCTTGAAACCCAAGTGGCATGAACCACCATCATCAACACAATATTTCTTTGAAAGTTCTACAATAGCTCTGGCAGCTAGGCTTGCATGTTCTGCAAACTCAGCCGCTGCTTGAGCAGCAGAGGTAGCTTGCTTAAATTTGATGTTCCAATACTGCCTGCCAACAGAAAAATTACCATTACCATCTCAAGGAAATGCTTGCCCATGTTCCAACCTTTTATCCTTTAAAACTAAGTGGCATGAACCACCATCATCAACACAATATTGCCTTGAAAGTTCTACAACAGCTCTGGCAGCTAGGCTTGCATGTTCTGCAAACTCAGTCGCTACTTGAGCAGCAGAGGTAGCATCCTGAAATTTCATATTCCAATTTTGCCTGCCAATAGAAAAATTACCATTACCATCTCCAGGATATGATTGCCCATGTTCCAACCTTTCATCCTTGAAAACTGGGTGGAATGAACCACCACCATCAACACAATATTGCCTTTTAAGTACTACAACAGCTCTGGCAGCTAGGCTTGCATGTTCTGCAGAATCAGTCGCTACTTGAGCAGCAGAGGTAGCATGGTTAAACTTCATGTTCCAATACTGCCTCCCAACACAAGAATTACCATTACCATCTCAAGGAAATGATTGCCCATGTTCCAACCTTTCATTCTTGAAACCCAAGTGGCATAAACCACCATCATCAACATAATCTTTCTTTGAAAGTTCTACAACAGCTCTGGCAGCTACGCTTGCATGTTCTGCAAACTCAGCCGCTGCTTCAGCAGCAGAGGTAGCATGCTTAAATTTGATGTTCCAATACTGCCTGCCAACAGAAAAATTACCATTACCATCACAAGGAAATGATTGCCCATGTTCCAACCTTCCATCCTTTAAAACTAAGTGGCATGAACCATCATCTTCAACACAATATTGCCTTGAAAGTTCTACAACAGCTCTGGCAGCTAGGCTTGCATGTTCTGCAGAATCAATCGCTACTTGAGCAGTAGAGGTAGCATGCTTAAATTTCATGTTCCAATACTGCCTGCCAACAGAAAAATTACCATTACCATCTCAAGGAAATGCTTGCCCATGTTCCAACCTTTCATCCTTGAATACTAAATGGCATGACCACCGTCATCAACACAATATTGCCTTGAAATTTCTACAACAGCTCTCGCAGCTAGGCTTGCATGTTCTGCAAACATAGCCGCTGCTTGAGCAGTAGAGGTAGCATCCTTAAATTTCATGTTTCAATTCTGCCTGCCAATAGAAACATTACCATTACCATCTTCAGGAAACGGTTTCCCTTGTTCCAACCTTTCATCCTTGAAACCCAAGTGGCATGAACCACCATCATCAACACAATATTGCCTTGAAAGTTCTACAACAGCTCTGGCAGCTAGGCTTGCATATTCTGCAAACTCAGTCGCTACTTGAGCAGCAGAGGTAGCATCCTGAAATTTCATATTCCAATTTTGCCTGCCAATAGAAAAATTACCATTACCATTTCCAGGATATGATTGCCCATGTTCCAACCTTTCATCCTTGAAAACTAGGTGGAATGAACCACCACCATCAACACAATATTGCCTTTTAAGTACTACAACAGCTCTGGCAGCTAGGCTTGCATGTTCTGCAGAATCAGTCGCTACTTGAGCAGCAGAGGTAGCATGGTTAATCTTCATGTTCCAATACTACCTCCCAACACAAGAATTACCATTACCATCTCAAGGAAATGATTGCCCATGTTCCAACCTTTCATTCTTGAAACCCAAGTGGCATAAACCACCATCATCAACACAATCTTTCTTTGAAAGTTCTACAACAGCTCTGGCAGCTAGGCTTGCATGTTCTGCAAACTCAGCCGCTGCTTCAGCAGCAGAGGTAGCATGCTTAAATTTGATGTTCCAATACTGCCTGCCAACAGAAAAATTACCATTACCATCTCAAGGAAATGATTGCCCATGTTCCAACCTTTCATCCTTTAAAACTAAGTGTCATGAACCATCATCTTCAACACAATATTGCCTTGAAAGTTCTACAACAGCTCTGGCAGCTAGGCTTGCATGTTCTGCAGAATCAATCGCTACTTGAGCAGTAGAGGTAGCATGCTTAAATTTCATTTTCCAATACTGCCTGCCAACACAAAAATTACCATTACCATCTCAAGGAAATGATTGCACATGTTCCAACCTTTCATCCTTGAAACCCAAGTGGCATGAACCACCATCATCAACACAATATTTCTTTGAAAGTTCTACAATAGCTCTGGCAGCTAGGCTTGCATGTTCTGCAAACTCAGCCGCTGCTTGAGCAGCAGAGGTAGCTTGCTTAAATTTGATGTTCCAATACTGCCTGCCAACAGAAAAATTACCATTACCATCTCAAGGAAATGCTTGCCCATGTTCCAACCTTTTATCCTTTAAAACTAAGTGGCATGAACCACCATCATCAACACAATATTGCCTTGAAAGTTCTACAACAGCTCTGGCAGCTAGGCTTGCATGTTCTGCAAACTCAGTCGCTACTTGAGCAGCAGAGGTAGCATCCTGAAATTTCATATTCCAATTTTGCCTGCCAATAGAAAAATTACCATTACCATCTCCAGGATATGATTGCCCATGTTCCAACCTTTCATCCTTGAAAACTAGGTGGAATGAACCACCACCATCAACACAATATTGCCTTTTAAGTACTACAACAGCTCTGGCAGCTAGGCTTGCATGTTCTGCAGAATCAGTCGCTACTTGAGCAGCAGAGGTAGCATGGTTAAACTTCATGTTCCAATACTGCCTCCCAACACAAGAATTACCATTACCATCTCAAGGAAATGATTGCCCATGTTCCAACCTTTCATTCTTGAAACCCAAGTGGCATAAACCACCATCATCAACATAATCTTTCTTTGAAAGTTCTACAACAGCTCTGGCAGCTACGCTTGCATGTTCTGCAAACTCAGCCGCTGCTTCAGCAGCAGAGGTAGCATGCTTAAATTTGATGTTCCAATACTGCCTGCCAACAGAAAAATTACCATTACCATCACAAGGAAATGATTGCCCATGTTCCAACCTTCCATCCTTTAAAACTAAGTGGCATGAACCATCATCTTCAACACAATATTGCCTTGAAAGTTCTACAACAGCTCTGGCAGCTAGGCTTGCATGTTCTGCAGAATCAATCGCTACTTGAGCAGTAGAGGTAGCATGCTTAAATTTCATGTTCCAATACTGCCTGCCAACAGAAAAATTACCATTACCATCTCAAGGAAATGCTTGCCCATGTTCCAACCTTTCATCCTTGAATACTAAATGGCATGACCACCGTCATCAACACAATATTGCCTTGAAATTTCTACAACAGCTCTCGCAGCTAGGCTTGCATGTTCTGCAAACATAGCCGCTGCTTGAGCAGTAGAGGTAGCATCCTTAAATTTCATGTTTCAATTCTGCCTGCCAATAGAAACATTACCATTACCATCTTCAGGAAACGGTTTCCCTTGTTCCAACCTTTCATCCTTGAAACCCAAGTGGCATGAACCACCATCATCAACACAATATTGCCTTGAAAGTTCTACAACAGCTCTGGCAGCTAGGCTTGCATATTCTGCAAACTCAGTCGCTACTTGAGCAGCAGAGGTAGCATCCTGAAATTTCATATTCCAATTTTGCCTGCCAATAGAAAAATTACCATTACCATTTCCAGGATATGATTGCCCATGTTCCAACCTTTCATCCTTGAAAACTAGGTGGAATGAACCACCACCATCAACACAATATTGCCTTTTAAGTACTACAACAGCTCTGGCAGCTAGGCTTGCATGTTCTGCAGAATCAGTCGCTACTTGAGCAGCAGAGGTAGCATGGTTAATCTTCATGTTCCAATACTACCTCCCAACACAAGAATTACCATTACCATCTCAAGGAAATGATTGCCCATGTTCCAACCTTTCATTCTTGAAACCCAAGTGGCATAAACCACCATCATCAACACAATCTTTCTTTGAAAGTTCTACAACAGCTCTGGCAGCTAGGCTTGCATGTTCTGCAAACTCAGCCGCTGCTTCAGCAGCAGAGGTAGCATGCTTAAATTTGATGTTCCAATACTGCCTGCCAACAGAAAAATTACCATTACCATCTCAAGGAAATGATTGCCCATGTTCCAACCTTTCATCCTTTAAAACTAAGTGTCATGAACCATCATCTTCAACACAATATTGCCTTGAAAGTTCTACAACAGCTCTGGCAGCTAGGCTTGCATGTTCTGCAAACTCAGTCGCTACTTTAGCAGCAGAGGTAGCATCCTTAAATTTCATATTCCAATTCTGCCTGCCAATAGAAAAATTACCATTACTATCTCCAGGTAATGATTGCCCATGTTCCAACCTTTCATCCTTTAAAACTAAGTGGCATGAACCATCATCATCAACACAATATTGCCTTGAAAGTTCTACAACAGCTCTGGCAGCTAGGCTTGCATGTTCTGCAAACTTAGCCGCTGCTTGAGCAGCAGGGGTAGCATCCTTAAATTTCATATTCCAATTCTGCCTGCCAATAAAAACATTACCATTAACATCTTCAGGAAACGGTGTCCCTTGTTCCAATCTTTCATCCTTGAAACCCTAGTGGCATGAACCACCATCATCAACACAATATTTCTTTGAAAGTTCTACAACAGCTCTGGCAGCTAAGCTTGCATGTTCTACAAACTAAGCCGCTGCTTGAGCAGCAGAGGTTGCATGCTTAAATTTGATGTTCCAATACTGCCTGCCAACAAAAAAGTTACCATTACCATCTCAAGGAAATGATTGTCCATGTTCCAACCTTTCATCCTTAAAAAATAAGTGGCTTGAACCACCATCATCAACACAATATTGCCTTGAAAGTTCTACAACAACTCTAGCAGCTAGGCTTGCATGTTCTGCAGACTCAGTCGCTACGTGAGCAGCAGAGGTAGCATCCTTAAATTTTATGTTCCAATTCTGCCTGCCAATAGAATAATTACCATTACCATCTCCAGGAAATAATTGCCCTTGTTCGAACCTTTCATCCTTGAAACCCAAGTGGTATGAACCACAATCATCAACATAATATTGCCTTGAAAGTTCTATAACAGCTCTAGCAGCTAGGCTTGAATGTTCTTCAAACTCAGCCGCTGCTTGAGCAGCAGAGATAGCATGCTTAAATTTCATGTTCCAATACTGCCTGCCAATAGAAAAATTACCATTACCATCTCAAGGAAATGATTGCCCTTGTTCCAACCTTTCATCCTTGAAAACCAAGTGGCATGACCCACCATCATCAACACAATATTGCCTGAAAGTTCTACAACAGCTTTGGCAGCTAGGCTTGCATGTTCTGCAAACTCAACCGTTGCTTGAGCAGCAGAGATAGCATGTTAAATTTCATGTTCCAATACTGCCTGCCAATAGAAAAATTACCATTACCATCTCAAGGAAATGATTGCCCATGTTACAACCTGTCATCCTTGAAAACCAAGTGGCATGAACCACCATCATCAACACAATATTGCCTTGAATGTTCTACAACAGCTCTGGCAGCTAGGCTTGCATGTTCTGCAAACTCAACCGTTGCTTGAGCAGCAGAGGTAGCATCCTTAAATTTCATATTACAATTATGCCTGCCAATAGAAAAATTACCATTACCATCTCCAGGAAATGATTGCCCATGTTCCAACCTTTCATCCTTTAAAACTAAGTGGCATGAACCATCATCATCAACACAATATTGCCTTGAAAGTTCTACAACAGCTCTGGCAGCTAGGCTTGCATTTTCTGCAAACTCAGTCGCTACTTGAGCAGCAGAGGTAGCATCCTTAAATTTCATATTCCAATTCTGCCTGCCAATAGAAAAATTACCATTACCATCTCCAGGAAATGATTGCCCATGTTCCAACCTTTCATCCTTTAAAACTAAGTGGCATGAACCATCATCATCAACACAATATTACCTTGAAAGTTCTACAACAGCTCTGGCAGCTAGGCTTGCATGTTCTGCAAACTTAGCCGCTGCTTGAGCAGCAGGGGTAGCATCCTTAAATTTCATATTCCAATTCTGCCTGCCAATAAAAACATTACCATTAACATCTTCAGGAAACGGTTTCCCTTGTTCCAACCTTTCATCCTTGAAACCCAAGTGGCATGAACCACCATCATCAACACAATATTTCTATGAAAGTTCTACAACAGCTCTGGCAGCTAAGCTTGCATGTTCTACAAACTCAGCCGCTGCTTGAGCAGCAGAGGTTGCATGCTTAAATTTGATGTTCCAATACTGCCTGCCAACAAAAAAGTTACCATTACCATCTCAAGGAAATGATTGCCCATGTTCCAACCTTTCATCCTTAAAAAATAAGTGGCTTGAACCACCATCATCAACACAATATTGCCTTGAAAATTCTACAACAGCTCTAGCAGCTAGGCTTGCATGTTCTGCAAACTCAGTCGCTACGTGAGCAGCAGAGGTAGCATCCTTAAATTTTATGTTCCAATTCTGCCTGCCAATAGAATAATTACCATTACCATCTCCAGGAAATAATTGCCCTTGTTCGAACCTTTCATCCTTGAAACCCAAGTGGTATGAACCACAATCATCAACATAATATTGCCTTGAAAGTTCTATAACAGCTCTAGCAGCTAGGCTTGAATGTTCTTCAAACTCAGCCGCTGCTTGAGCAGCAGAGATAGCATGCTTAAATTTCATGTTCCAATACTGCCTGCCAATAGAAAAATTACCATTACCATCTCAAGGAAATGATTGCCCTTGTTCCAACCTTTCATCCTTGAAAACCAAGTGGCATGACCCACCATCATCAACACAATATTGCCTTGAAAGTTCTACAACAGCTTTGGCAGCTAGGCTTGCATGTTCTGCAAACTCAACCGTTGCTTGAGCAGCAGAGGTAGCATCCTTAAATTTCATATTCCAATTATGCCTGCCAATAGAAAAATTACCATTACCATCTCCAAGAAATGATTGCCCATGTTCCAACCTTTCATCCTTTAAAACTAAGTGGCATGAACCATCATCATCAACACAATATTGCCTTGAAAGTTCTACAACAGCTCTGGCAGCTAGGCTTGCATGTTCTGCAGAATCAATCGCTACTTGAGCAGTAGAGGTAGCATGCTTAAATTTCATTTTCCAATACTGCCTGCCAACACAAAAATTACCATTACCATCTCAAGGAAATGATTGCACATGTTCCAACCTTTCATCCTTGAAACCCAAGTGGCATGAACCACCATCATCAACACAATATTTCTTTGAAAGTTCTACAATAGCTCTGGCAGCTAGGCTTGCATGTTCTGCAAACTCAGCCGCTGCTTGAGCAGCAGAGGTAGCTTGCTTAAATTTGATGTTCCAATACTGCCTGCCAACAGAAAAATTACCATTACCATCTCAAGGAAATGCTTGCCCATGTTCCAACCTTTCATCCTTTAAAACTAAGTGGCATGAACCACCATCATCAACACAATATTGCCTTGAAAGTTCTACAACAGCTCTGGCAGCTAGGCTTGCATGTTCTGCAAACTCAGTCGCTACTTGAGCAGCAGAGGTAGTATCCTGAAATTTCATATTCCAATTTTGCCTGCCAATAGAAAAATTACCATTACCATCTCCAGGATATTATTGCACATGTTCTAACCTTTCATCCTTGAAAACTAGGTGGAATGAACCACCACCATCAACACAATATTGCCTTTTAAGTACTACAACAGCTCTGGCAGCTAGGCTTGCATGTTCTGCAGAATCAGTCGCTACTTGAGCAGCAGAGGTAGCATGGTTAAACTTCATGTTCCAATACTGCCTCCCAACACAAGAATTACCATTACCATCTCAAGGAAATGATTGCCCATGTTCCAACCTTTCATTCTTGAAACCCAAGTGGCATAAACCTCCATCATCAACACAATCTTTCTTTGAAAGTTCTACAACAGCTCTGGCAGCTAGGCTTGCATGTTCTGCAAACTCAGCCGCTGCTTCAGCAGTAGAGGTAGCATGCTTAAATTTGATGTTCCAATACTGCCTGCCAACAGAAAAATTACCATTACCATCTCAAGGAAATGATTGCCCATGTTCCAACCTTTCATCCTTTAAAACTAAGTGGCATGAACCATCATCTTCAACACAATATTGCCTTGAAAGTTCTACAACAGCTCTGGCAGCTAGGCTTGCATGTTCTGCAGAATCAATCGCTACTTGAGCAGTAGAGGTAGCATGCTTAAATTTCTATTTCCCATACTGCCTGCCAACACAAAAATTACCATTACCATCTCAAGGAAATGATTGCACATGTTCCAACCTTTCATCCTTGAAACCCAAGTGGCATGAACCACCATCATCAACACAATATTTCTTTGAAAGTTCTACAATAGCCCTGGCAGCTAGGCTTGCATGTTCTGCAAACTCAGCCGCTGCTTGAGCAGCAGAGGTAGCTTGCTTAAATTTGATGTTCCAATACTGCCTGCCAACAGAAAAATTACCATTACCATCTCAAGGAAATGCTTGCCCATGTTCCAACCTTTCATCCTTTAAAACTAAGTGGCATGAACCACCATCATCAACACAATATTGCCTTGAAAGTTCTACAACAGCTCTGGCAGCTAGGCTTGCATGTTCTGCAAACTCAGTCGCTACTTGAGCAGCAGAGGTAGCATCCTGAAATTTCATATTCCAATTTTGCCTGCCAATAGAAAAATTTCCATTACCATCTCCAGGATATGATTGCACATGTTCTAACCTTTCATCCTTGAAAACTAGGTGGAATGAACCACCACCATCAACACAATATTGCCTTTTAAGTACTACAACAGCTCTGGCAGCTAGGCTTGCATGTTCTGCAGAATCAGTCGCTACTTGAGCAGCAGAGGTAGCATGGTTAAACTTCATGTTCCAATACTGCCTCCAACACAAGAATTACCATTACCATCTCAAGGAAATGATTGCCCATGTTCCAACCTTTCATTCTTGAAACCCAAGTGGCATAAACCACCATCATCAACACAATCTTTCTTTGAAAGTTCTACAACAGCTCTGGCAGCTAGGCTTGCATGTTCTGCAAACTCAGCCGCTGCTTCAGCAGCAGAGGTAGCATGCTTAAATTTGATGTTCCAATACTGCCTGCCAACAGAAAAATTACCATTACCATCTCAAGGAAATGATTGCCCATGTTCCAACCTTTCATCCTTTAAAACTAAGTGGCATGAACCATCATCTTC
The DNA here is from genome assembly GCF_000390325.3 of Nicotiana tomentosiformis. Lineage (NCBI taxonomy): Eukaryota > Viridiplantae > Streptophyta > Magnoliopsida > Solanales > Solanaceae > Nicotiana > Nicotiana tomentosiformis. The sequence goes on along the minus strand of NW_027174772.1, from coordinate 20,518 downwards.
AACACAATATTGCCTTGAAAGTTCTACAACAGCTCTGGCAGCTAGGCTTGCATGTTCTGCAGAATCAATCGCTACTTGAGCAGTAGAGGTAGCATGCTTAAATTTCTATTTCCAATACTGCCTGCCAACACAAAAATTACCATTACCATCTCAAGGAAATGATTGCACATGTTCCAACCTTTCATCCTTGAAACCCAAGTGGCATGAACCACCATCATCAACACAATATTTCTTTGAAAGTTCTACAATAGCTCTGGCAGCTAGGCTTGCATGTTCTGCAAACTCAGCCGCTGCTTGAGCAGCAGAGGTAGCTTGCTTAAATTTGATGTTCCAATACTGCCTGCCAACAGAAAAATTACCATTACCATCTCAAGGAAATGCTTGCCCATGTTCCAACCTTTCATCCTTTAAAACTAAGTGGCATGAACCACCATCATCAACACAATATTGCCTTGAAAGTTCTACAACAGCTCTGGCAGCTAGGCTTGCATGTTCTGCAAACTCAGTCGCTACTTGAGCAGCAGAGGTAGTATCCTGAAATTTCATATTCCAATTTTGCCTGCCAATAGAAACATTACCATTACCATCTCCAGGATATTATTGCACATGTTCTAACCTTTCATCCTTGAAAACTAGGTGGAATGAACCACCACCATCAACACAATATTGCCTTTTAAGTACTACAACAGCTCTGGCAGCTAGGCTTGCATGTTCTGCAGAATCAGTCGCTACTTGAGCAGCAGAGGTAGCATGGTTAAACTTCATGTTCCAATACTGCCTCCCAACACAAGAATTACCATTACCATCTCAAGGAAATGATTGCCCATGTTCCAACCTTTCATTCTTGAAACCCAAGTGGCATAAACCTCCATCATCAACACAATCTTTCTTTGAAAGTTCTACAACAGCTCTGGCAGCTAGGCTTGCATGTTCTGCAAACTCAGCCGCTGCTTCAGCAGTAGAGGTAGCATGCTTAAATTTGATGTTCCAATACTGCCTGCCAACAGAAAAATTACCATTACCATCTCAAGGAAATGATTGCCCATGTTCCAACCTTTCATCCTTTAAAACTAAGTGGCATGAACCATCATCTTCAACACAATATTGCCTTGAAAGTTCTACAACAGCTCTGGCAGCTAGGCTTGCATGTTCTGCAGAATCAATCGCTACTTGAGCAGTAGAGGTAGCATGCTTAAATTTCTATTTCCCATACTGCCTGCCAACACAAAAATTACCATTACCATCTCAAGGAAATGATTGCACATGTTCCAACCTTTCATCCTTGAAACCCAAGTGGCATGAACCACCATCATCAACACAATATTTCTTTGAAAGTTCTACAATAGCCCTGGCAGCTAGGCTTGCATGTTCTGCAAACTCAGCCGCTGCTTGAGCAGCAGAGGTAGCTTGCTTAAATTTGATGTTCCAATACTGCCTGCCAACAGAAAAATTACCATTACCATCTCAAGGAAATGCTTGCCCATGTTCCAACCTTTCATCCTTTAAAACTAAGTGGCATGAACCACCATCATCAACACAATATTGCCTTGAAAGTTCTACAACAGCTCTGGCAGCTAGGCTTGCATGTTCTGCAAACTCAGTCGCTACTTGAGCAGCAGAGGTAGCATCCTGAAATTTCATATTCCAATTTTGCCTGCCAATAGAAAAATTTCCATTACCATCTCCAGGATATGATTGCACATGTTCTAACCTTTCATCCTTGAAAACTAGGTGGAATGAACCACCACCATCAACACAATATTGCCTTTTAAGTACTACAACAGCTCTGGCAGCTAGGCTTGCATGTTCTGCAGAATCAGTCGCTACTTGAGCAGCAGAGGTAGCATGGTTAAACTTCATGTTCCAATACTGCCTCCAACACAAGAATTACCATTACCATCTCAAGGAAATGATTGCCCATGTTCCAACCTTTCATTCTTGAAACCCAAGTGGCATAAACCACCATCATCAACACAATCTTTCTTTGAAAGTTCTACAACAGCTCTGGCAGCTAGGCTTGCATGTTCTGCAAACTCAGCCGCTGCTTCAGCAGCAGAGGTAGCATGCTTAAATTTGATGTTCCAATACTGCCTGCCAACAGAAAAATTACCATTACCATCTCAAGGAAATGATTGCCCATGTTCCAACCTTTCATCCTTTAAAACTAAGTGGCATGAACCATCATCTTCAACACAATATTGCCTTGAAAGTTCTACAACAGCTCTGGCAGCTAGGCTTGCATGTTCTGCAGAATCAATCGCTACTTGAGCAGTAGAGGTAGCATGCTTAAATTTCTATTTCCAATACTGCCTGCCAACACAAAAATTACCATTACCATCTCAAGGAAATGATTGCACATGTTCCAACCTTTCATCCTTGAAACCCAAGTGGCATGAACCACCATCATCAACACAATATTTCTTTGAAAGTTCTACAATAGCTCTGGCAGCTAGGCTTGCATGTTCTGCAAACTCAGCCGCTGCTTGAGCAGCAGAGGTAGCTTGCTTAAATTTGATGTTCCAATACTGCCTGCCAACAGAAAAATTACCATTACCATCTCAAGGAAATGCTTGCCCATGTTCCAACCTTTCATCCTTTAAAACTAAGTGGCATGAACCACCATCATCAACACAATATTGCCTTGAAAGTTCTACAACAGCTCTGGCAGCTAGGCTTGCATGTTCTGCAAACTCAGTCGCTACTTGAGCAGCAGAGGTAGCATCCTGAAATTTCATATTCCAATTTTGCCTGCCAATAGAAAAATTTCCATTACCATCTCCAGGATATGATTGCACATGTTCTAACCTTTCATCCTTGAAAACTAGGTGGAATGAACCACCACCATCAACACAATATTGCCTTTTAAGTACTACAACAGCTCTGGCAGCTAGGCTTGCATGTTCTGCAGAATCAGTCGCTACTTGAGCAGCAGAGGTAGCATGGTTAAACTTCATGTTCCAATACTGCCTCCAACACAAGAATTACCATTACCATCTCAAGGAAATGATTGCCCATGTTCCAACCTTTCATTCTTAAAACCCAAGTGGCATAAACCACCATCATCAACACAATCTTTCTTTGAAAGTTCTACAACAGCTCTGGCAGCTAGGCTTGCATGTTCTGCAAACTCAGCCGCTGCTTCAGCAGCAGAGGTAGCATGCTTAAATTTGATGTTCCAATACTGCCTGCCAACAGAAAAATTACCATTACCATCTCAAGGAAATGATTGCCCATGTTCCAACCTTTCATCCTTTAAAACTAAGTGGCATGAACCATCATCTTCAACACAATATTGCCTTGAAAGTTCTACAACAGCTCTGGCAGCTAGGCTTGCATGTTCTGCAGAATCAATCGCTACTTGAGCAGTAGAGGTAGCATGCTTAAATTTCATTTTCCAATACTGCCTGCCAACACAAAAATTACCATTACCATCTCAAGGAAATGATTGCACATGTTCCAACCTTTCATCCTTGAAACCCAAGTGGCATGAACCACCATCATCAACACAATATTTCTTTGAAAGTTCTACAATAGCTCTGGCAGCTAGGCTTGCATGTTCTGCAAACTCAGCCGCTGCTTGAGCAGCAGAGGTAGCTTGCTTAAATTTGATGTTCCAATACTGCCTGCCAACAGAAAAATTACCATTACCATCTCAATGAAAAGGTTGCCCATGTTCCAACCTTTCATCCTTTAAAACTAAGTGGCATGAACCACCATCATCAACACAATATTGCCTTGAAAGTTCTACAACAGCTCTTGCAGCTAGGCTTGCATGTTCTGCAAACTCAGTCGCTACTTGAGCAGCAGAGGTAGCATCCTGAAATTTCATATTCCAATTTTGCCTGCCAATAGAAAAATTACAATTACCATCTCCAGGATATGATTGCCCATGTTCCAACCTTTCATCCTTGAAAACTAGGTGGAATGAACCACCACCATCAACACAATATTGCCTTTTAAGTACTACAACAGCTCTGGCAGCTAGGCTTGCATGTTCTGCAGAATCAGTCGCTACTTGAGCAGCAGAGGTAGCATGGTTAAACTTCATGTTCCAATACTGCCTCCCAACACAAGAATTACCATTACCATCTCAAGGAAATAATTGCCCATGTTCCAACCTTTCATTCTTGAAACCCAAGTGGCATAAACCACCATCATCAACATAATCTTTCTTTGAAAGTTCTACAACAGCTCTGGCAGCTACGCTTGCATGTTCTGCAAACTCAGCCGCTGCTTCAGCAGCAGAGGTAGCATGCTTAAATTTGATGTTCCAATACTGCCTGCCAACAGAAAAATTACCATTACCATCTCAAGGAAATGATTGCCCATGTTCCAACCTTTCATCCTTTAAAACTAAGTGGCATGAACCATCATCTTCAACACAATATTGCCTTGAAAGTTCTACAACAGCTCTGGCAGCTAGGCTTGCATGTTCTGCAGAATCAATCGCTACTTGAGCAGTAGAGGTAGCATGCTTAAATTTCATGTTCCAATACTGCCTGCCAACAGAAAAATTACCATTACCATCTCAAGGAAATGCTTGCCTATGTTCCAACCTTTCATCCTTGAATACTAAATGGCATGACCACCGTCATCAACACAATATTGCCTTGAAATTTCTACAACAGCTCTCGCAGCTAGGCTTGCATGTTCTGCAAACTTAGCCGCTGCTTGAGCAGTAGAGGTAGCATCCTTAAATTTCATGTTTCAATTCTGCCTGCCAATAGAAACATTACCATTACCATCTTCAGGAAACGGTTTCCCTTGTTCCAACCTTTCATCCTTGAAACCCAAGTGGCATGAACCACCATCATCAACACAATATTGCCTTGAAAGTTCTACAACAGCTCTGGCAGCTAGGCTTGCATATTCTGCAAACTCAGTCGCTACTTGAGCAGCAGAGGTAGCATCCTGAAATTTCATATTCCAATTTTGCCTGCCAATAGAAAAATTACCATTACCATTTCCAGGATATGATTGCCCATGTTCCAACCTTTCATCCTTGAAAACTAGGTGGAATGAACCACCACCATCAACACAATATTGCCTTTTAAGTACTACAACAGCTCTGGCAGCTAGGCTTGCATGTTCTGCAGAATCAGTCGCTACTTGAGCAGCAGAGGTAGCATGGTTAATCTTCATGTTCCAATACTGCCTCCCAACACAAGAATTACCATTACCATCTCAAGGAAATGATTACCCATGTTCCAACCTTTCATTCTTGAAACCCAAGTGGCATAAACCACCATCATCAACACAATCTTTCTTTGAAAGTTCTACAACAGCTCTAGCAGCTAGGCTTGCATGTTCTGCAAACTCAGCCGCTGCTTCAGCAGCAGAGGTAGCATGCTTAAATTTGATGTTCCAATATTGCCTGCCAACAGAAAAATTACCATTACCATCTCAAGGAAATGATTGCCCATGTTCCAACCTTTCATCCTTTAAAACTAAGTGTCATGAACCATCATCTTCAACACAATATTGCCTTGAAAGTTCTACAACAGCTCTGGCAGCTAGGCTTGCATGTTCTGCAGAATCAATCGCTACTTGAGCAGTAGAGGTAGCATGCTTAAATTTCATTTTCCAATACTGCCTGCCAACACAAAAATTACCATTACCATCTCAAGGAAATGATTGCACATGTTCCAACCTTTCATCCTTGAAACCCAAGTGGCATGAACCACCATCATCAATACAATATTTCTTTGAAAGTTCTACAATAGCTCTGGCAGCTAGGCTTGCATGTTCTGCAAACTCAGCCGCTGCTTGAGCAGCAGAGGTAGCTTGCTTAAATTTGATGTTCCAATACTGCCTGCCAACAGAAAAATTACCATTACCATCTCAATGAAAAGGTTGCCCATGTTCCAACCTTTCATCCTTTAAAACTAAGTGGCATGAACCACCATCATCAACACAATATTGCCTTGAAAGTTCTACAACAGCTCTTGCAGCTAGGCTTGCATGTTCTGCAAACTCAGTCGCTACTTGAGCAGCAGAGGTAGCATCCTGAAATTTCATATTCCAATTTTGCCTGCCAATAAAAAAATTACCATTACCATCTCCAGGATATGATTGCCCATGTTCCAACCTTTCATCCTTGAAAACTAGGTGGAATGAACCACCACCATCAACACAATATTGCCTTTTAAGTACTACAACAGCTCTGGCAGCTAGGCTTGCATGTTCTGCAGAATCAGTCGCTACTTGAGCAGCAGAGGTAGCATGGTTAAACTTCATGTTCCAATACTGCCTCCCAACACAAGAATTACCATTACCATCTCAAGGAAATAATTGCCCATGTTCCAACCTTTCATTCTTGAAACCCAAGTGGCATAAACCACCATCATCAACATAATCTTTCTTTGAAAGTTCTACAACAGCTCTGGCAGCTACGCTTGCATGTTCTGCAAACTCAGCCGCTGCTTCAGCAGCAGAGGTAGCATGCTTAAATTTGATGTTCCAATACTGCCTGCCAACAGAAAAATTACCATTACCATCTCAAGGAAATGATTGCCCATGTTCCAACCTTTCATCCTTTAAAACTAAGGGGCATGAACCATCATCTTCAACACAATATTGCCTTGAAAGTTCTACAACAGCTCTGGCAGCTAGGCTTGCATGTTCTGCAGAATCAATCGCTACTTGAGCAGTAGAGGTAGCATGCTTAAATTTCATGTTCCAATACTGCCTGCCAACAGAAAAATTACCATTACCATCTCAAGGAAATGCTTGCCTATGTTCCAACCTTTCATCCTTGAATACTAAATGGCATGACCACCGTCATCAACACAATATTGCCTTGAAATTTCTACAACAGCTCTCGCAGCTAGGCTTGCATGTTCTGCAAACTTAGCCGCTGCTTGAGCAGTAGAGGTAGCATCCTTAAATTTCATGTTTCAATTCTGCCTGCCAATAGAAACATTACCATTACCATCTTCAGGAAACGGTTTCCCTTGTTCCAACCTTTCATCCTTGAAACCCAAGTGGCATGAACCACCATCATCAACACAATATTGCCTTGAAAGTTCTACAACAGCTCTGGCAGCTAGGCTTGCATATTCTGCAAACTCAGTCGCTACTTGAGCAGCAGAGGTAGCATCCTGAAATTTCATATTCCAATTTTGCCTGCCAATAGAAAAATTACCATTACCATTTCCAGGATATGATTGCCCATGTTCCAACCTTTCATCCTTGAAAACTAGGTGGAATGAACCACCACCATCAACACAATATTGCCTTTTAAGTACTACAACAGCTCTGGCAGCTAGGCTTGCATGTTCTGCAGAATCAGTCGCTACTTGAGCAGCAGAGGTAGCATGGTTAATCTTCATGTTCCAATACTGCCTCCCAACACAAGAATTACCATTACCATCTCAAGGAAATGATTACCCATGTTCCAACCTTTCATTCTTGAAACCCAAGTGGCATAAACCACCATCATCAACACAATCTTTCTTTGAAAGTTCTACAACAGCTCTAGCAGCTAGGCTTGCATGTTCTGCAAACTCAGCCGCTGCTTCAGCAGCAGAGGTAGCATGCTTAAATTTGATGTTCCAATACTGCCTGCCAACAGAAAAATTACCATTACCATCTCAAGGAAATGATTGCCCATGTTCCAACCTTTCATCCTTTAAAACTAAGTGTCATGAACCATCATCTTCAACACAATATTGCCTTGAAAGTTCTACAACAGCTCTGGCAGCTAGGCTTGCATGTTCTGCAGAATCAATCGCTACTTGAGCAGTAGAGGTAGCATGCTTAAATTTCATTTTCCAATACTGCCTGCCAACACAAAAATTACCATTACCATCTCAAGGAAATGATTGCACATGTTCTAACCTTTCATCCTTGAAACCCAAGTGGCATGAACCACCATCATCAACACAATATTTCTTTGAAAGTTCTACAATAGCTCTGGCAGCTAGGCTTGCATGTTCTGCAAACTCAGCCGCTGCTTGAGCAGCAGAGGTAGCTTGCTTAAATTTGATATTCCAATACTGCCTGCGAACAGAAAAATTACCATTACCATCTCAAGGAAATGCTTACCCATGTTCCAACCTTTCATCCTTTAAAACTAAGTGGCATGAACCACCATCATCAACACAATATTGCCTTGAAAGTTCTACAACAGCTCTGGCAGCTAGGCTTGCATATTCTGCAAACTCAGTCGCTACTTGAGCAGCAGAGGTAGCATCCTGAAATTTCATATTCCAATTTTGCCTGCCAATAGAAAAATTACCTTTACCATCTCCAGGATATGATTGCCCATGTTCCAACCTTTCATCCTTGAAAACTAGGTGGAATGAACCACCACCATCAACACAATATTGCCTTGAAAGTACTACAACAGCTCTGGCAGCTAGGCTTGCATGTTCTGCAGAATCAGTCGCTACTTGAGCAGCAGAGGTAGCATGGTTAAATTTCATGTTCCAATACTGCTTGCCAACACAAGAATTACCATTACCATCTCAAGGAAATGATTGCCCATGTTCCAACTTTTCATTCTTGAAACCCAAGTGGCATAAACCACCATCATCAACACAATATTTCTTTGAAAGTTCTACAACAGCTCTGGCAGCTAGGCTTGCATGTTCTGCAAACTCAGCCGCTGCTTCAGCAGCAGAGGTAGCATGCTTAAATTTGATGTTCCAATAATGCCTGCCAACAGAAAAATTACCATTACCATCTCAAGGAAATGCTTGCCCATGTTCCAACCTTTCATCCTTGAATACTAAATGGCATGACCACCGTCATCAACACAATATTGCCTTAAAATTTCTACAACAGCTCTCGCAGCTAGGCTTGCATGTTCTGCAAACTTAGCCGCTGCTTGAGCAGTAGAGGTAGCATCCTTAAATTTCATGTTTCAATTCTGCCTGCCAATAGAAACATTACCATTACCATCTTCAGGAAACGGTTTCCCTTGTTCCAACCTTTCATCCTTGAAACCCAAGTGGCATGAACCACCATCATCAACACAATATTGCCTTGAAAGTTCTACAACAGCTCTGGTAGCTAGGCTTGCATGTTCTGCAAACTCAGCCGCTGCTTGAGCAACTGAGGTAGCATGGTTAAATTTGATGTTCCAATACTGCCTGCCAACAGAAAAATTACCATTTCCATCTCAAGGAAATGATTGCCCCTGTTCTAACCTTTCATCCTTGAAAACTAAGTGGCATGAACCCCCACCATCAACACAATATTGCTTTGAAAGTTCTACAATAGCTCTGGCAGCTAGGCTTGCATGTTATGCAGAATCATTCGCTACTTGAGCAGCAGAGGTAGCATGGTTAAATTTCATGTTCCAATATTGCCTGCCAACACAAAAATTACCATTACCATCTCAAGCAGATGATTGCCCAGGTTCCAACCTTTCATTCTTGAAACCCAAGTGGCATGAACCACCATCATCAACACAATATTTCTTTGAAAGTTCTACAACTGCTCTGGCAGCTAGGCTTGCATGTTCTGCAAACTCAGCCGCTGCTTGAGCAGCAGAGGTAGCATGCTTAAATTTGATGTTCCAATACTGCCTGCCAACTGAAAAATTACCATTACCATCTCAAGGAAATGCTTGCCCATGTTCCAACCTTTCATCCTTGAAAACTAAGTGGCACGAACCACCATCATTAGCACAATATTGCCTTGAAAGTTCTACAACAGCTCTAGCAGCTAGGCTTGCATGTTCTGCAAACGCAGTCGCTACTTGAGCAGCAGAGGTAGCATCCTTAAATTTCATGTTCCAATTCTGCCTGCCAATAGAAAAATTACCATTACCATCTCAAGGAAATGATTGCGCCTGTTCCAACCTTTCATCCTTGAAAACTAATTGGCATGAACTACCATCATCAACACAATATTGCCTTGAAAGTTCTACAACAGCTCTGGCAGTTAGGCTTGCATGTTCTGCAAACTCAGTCGCTACTTGAGCAGCAGAGGTAGCATCCTTAAATTTCATGTTCCAATTCTGCCTGCCAATAGAAAAATTACCATTACCATCTCCAGGAAACGATTGCCCTTGTTCCAACCTTTCATCCTTGAAACCCAAGTGGCATGAACCACCATTATCACCTCAATATTGCCTTAAAAGTTCTACAACAGCTCTGGCTGCTAGACTTGCATGCTTTGCAAACTCAGGCGTTGCTTGAGCAGCAGAGATAGGACGCTTAAATTTCATGTTCCAATACTGCCTGCCAACATAAAAATTACCATTACCATCTCAAGGAAATGATTGCCCAGGTTCCAACCTTTCATTCTTGACACCCAAGTGGCATGAACCACCATCATCAACACAATATTTCTTTGAAAGTTCTACAACAGCTCTAGCAGCTAGGCTTGCATGTTCTGCAAACTCAGCTGCTGCTTGAGCAGTAGAGGTAGCATGCTTAAATTTGATGTTCCAATACTGCCTGCCAACCGAAAAATTACCATTACCATCTCAAGGAAATGCTTGCCCATGTTCCAACCTTTCATCCTTGAAAACTAAGTGGCATGAACCACCATCATTAGCACAATATTGCCTTGAAAGTTCTACAACAGCTCTAGCAGCTAGGCTTGCATGTTCTGCAAACGCAGTCGCTACTTGAGCAGCAGAGGTAGCATCCTTAAATTTCATGTTCCAATTCTGCCTGCCAATAGAAAAATTACCATTACCATCTCAAGGAAATGATTGCGCCTGTTCCAACCTTTCATCCTTGAAAACTAAGTGGCATGAACCACCATCATCAACACAATATTGCCTTGAAAGTTCTACAACAACTCTGGCATCTAGGCTTGCATGTTCTGCAAACTCAGTCGCTACTTGAGCAGCAGAGGCAGCATCCTTAAATTTCATGTTCCAATTCTGCCTGCCAATAGAAAAATTACCATTACCATCTCCAGGAAATGATTTCCCTTGTTCCAACCTTTCATCCTTGAAACCCAAGTGGCATGAACCACCCTCATCAACACAATATTGCCTTGAAAGTTCTACAACAGCTCTGGCAGCTAGGCTTGCATGCTTTGCAAACTCAGGCGCTGCTTGAGCAGCAGAGATAGGACGCTTAAATTTCATGTTCCAATACTGCCTGCCAATAGAAAAATTACCATTAGCATCTCAAGGAAATGATTGCCCATGTTCCAACCTTTCATCATTGAAAACGAAGTGGCATGAACCAACATCATCAACACAATATTACCTTGAAAGTTCTACAACAGCTCTGGCAGCTAGGCTTGCATGTTCTACAAACTCAACCGCTGCTTGAGCAGCACAGGTAGCATCCTAAAATTTCATGTTCCAATTATGCCTGCCAATAGAAAAATTACCATTACCATCTCCAGGAAATGATTGCCCATGTTCCAACCTTTCATCCTTTAAAACTAAGTGGCATGAACCACCATCATCAACACAATATTGCCTTGAAAGTTCTACAACAGCTCTAGCAGCTAGGCTTGCATGTTCTGCAAACTCAACCGCTGCTTGAGCAGCACAGGTAGCATCCTAAAATTTCATATTCCAATTATGCCTGCCAATAGAAATATTACCATTACCATCTTCAGGAAATGATTGCGCATGTTCCAACCTTTCATCCTTGAAAACTAAGTGGCATGAACCACCATCATTAGCACAATATTGCCTTGAAAGTTCTACAACAACTCTGGCAGCTAGGCTGCATGTTCTGCAAACTCAGCCGCTGCTTGAGCAGCAGAGGTAGCTTGCTTAAATTTAATGTTCCAATACTGCCTGCCAATGGAAAAATTACCATTACCATCTCAAGGAAATGCTTGCCCATGTACCAACCTTTCATCATTTAAAACAAAGTGGAATGAACCACCATCATCAACACAATATTGCCTTGAAAGTTCTACAACAGCTCTGTCAGCTAGGCTTGCATGTTCTGCAAACTCAGTCGCTACTTGAGCAGCAGAGGTAGCATCCTTAAATTTCATGTTCCAATTCTGCCTGCCAATAGAAAAATTACCATAACCATCTCCAGGAAATGATTGCCCATGTTCTAACCTTTCATCCTTGAAAACTAAGTGGCATGAACCACCATCATAAACACAATATTGCCTTGAAAGTTCTATAATAGCTCTAGACGCTAGACTAGCATGTTCTACAAACTCAGTCGCTACTTGAGTAGTAGAGGTATCATCCTTAAATTTCATGTTCCAATTCTGCCTTCCAATAGAAAAATTACCATTACCATCTCTAGGAAATGATTGCCCATGTTCCAACCTTTCATCCTTGAAACCCAAGTGGCATGAACCACCATCATCAACACAATATTTCTTTGAAAGTTCTACAACAGCTCTGGCAGCTAGGCTTGCATGTTCTGCAAACTCATCCGCTTCTTGAGAAGCAGAGGTAGCATGCTTAAATTTGATGTTCCAATACTGCCTGCCAATAGAAAAATTACAATTACCATCTCAGGGAAATGCTTTCCCATGTTCCAACCTTTCATCCTTGAAAACTAAGTGGAAAGAACCACCATCATAAACACAATATTTCCTTGAAAGTTCTACAACAGCTCTAGCAGCTAGGCTTGCATGTTCTGCAAACTCAGTCGTTACTTGAGCAGCAGAGGTATCATCCTTAAATATCATGTTCCAATTCCAGGAAATACTTGCCCATGTTCCAACCTTTCATCCTTGAAAACTAAGTGGAAAGAACCACCATCATCAACACAATATTGCCTTGAAAGTTCTACAACAGCTCTAGCAGCTAGGCTTGCATGTTCTGCAAACTCAGTCGTTACATGAGCAGCAGAGGTAGCATCCTTAAATTTTGTGTTCCAATTCTGCCTGCCAATAGAAAAATTACCATTACTGTCTCCAGGAAAAGATTGCCCTTGTTCCAACCTTTCATCCTTGAAACCCAAGTGGCATGAACCACCATCATCAACACAATATTTCTTTGAAAGTTCTACAACAGCTCTGGCAGCTAGGCTTGCATGTTCTGCAAACTCAGCCGCTGCATGAGCAGCAGAGGTAGCATGCTTAAATTTGATGTTCCAATACTGCCTGCCAAATGAAAAATTACCATTACCATCTCAAGGAAATGCTTGCCCATGTTCCAACCTTTCATCCTTGCAAACTAAGTGGCATGAACCACCATCATTAGCACAATATTGCCTTGAAAGTTCTACAACAGCTCTAGCAGCTAGGCTTGCATGTTCTGCAAACGCAGTCGCTATTTGAGCAGCAGAGGTAGCATCCTTAAATTTCATGTTCTAATTCTGCCTGCAAATAGAAAAATTACCATTACCATCTCAAGGAAATGATTGCGCCTGTTCCAACCTTTCATCCTTGAAAACTAAGTGGCATGAACCACCATCATCAACACAATATTGCCTTGAAAGTTCTACAACAGCTCTGGCAGCTAGGCTTGCATGTTCTGCAAACTCAGTCGCTACTTGAGCAGTAGAGGTAGCATCCTTAAATTTCATGTTCCAATTCTGCCTGCCAATAGAAAAATTACCATTACCATCTCCAGGAAATGATTGCCCTTGTTCCAACCTTTTATCCTTGAAACCCAAGTGGCATGAACCACCCTCATCAACACAATATTGCCTTGAAAGTTCTACAACAGCTCTGGCAGCTAGGCTTGCATGCTTTGCAAACTCAGGCGCTGCTTGAGCAGCAGAGATAGGACGCTTAAATTTCATGTTCCAATACTGCCTGCCAATAGAAAAATTACCATTACCATCTCAAGGAAATGATTGCCCATGTTCCAACCTTTCATCATTGAAAACGAAGTGGCATGAACCAACATCATCAACACAATATTACCTTGAAAGTTCTACAACAGCTCTGGCAGCTAGGCTTGCATGTTCTGCAAACTCAACCGCTGCTTGAGCAGCACAGGTAACATCCTAAAATTTCACATTCCAATTATGCCTGCCAATAGAAATATTACCATTACCATCTCCAGGAAATGATTGCCCATGTTCCAACCTTTCATCCTTGAAAACTAAGTGGCATGAACCACCATCATTAGCACAATATTGCCTTGAATGTTCTACAACAGCTCTAGCAGCTAGGCTTGCATGTTCTGCAAACGCAGTCGCTACTTGAGCAGCAGAGGTAGCATCCTTAAATTTCATGTTCTAATTCTGCCTGCCAATAGAAAAATTACCATTACCATCTCAAGGAAATGATTGCGCCTGTTCCAACCTTTCATCCTTGAAAACTAAGTGGCATGAACCACCATCATCAACACAATATTGCCTTGAAAGTTCTACAACAGCTCTGGCAGCTAGGCTTGCATGTTCTGCAAACTCAGTCGCTACTTGAGCAGTAGAGGTAGCATCCTTAAATTTCATGTTCCAATTCTGCCTGCCAATAGAAAAATTACCATTACCATCTCAAGGAAATGATTGCCCATGTTCCAACCTTTCATCATTGAAAACGAAGTGGCATGAACCAACATCATCAACACAATATTACCTTGAAAGTTCTACAACAGCTCTGGCAGCTAGGCTTGCATGTTCTGCAAACTCAACCGCTGCTTGAGCAGCACAGGTAGCATCCTAAAATTTCATATTCCAATTATGCCTGCCAATAGAAATATTACCATTACCATCTCCAGGAAATGATTGCCCATGTTCCAACCTTTCATCCTTTAAAACTAAGTGGCATGAACCACCATCATCAACACAATATAGCCTTAAAATTTCTACAACAGCTCTGGAAGCTAGGCTTGCATGTTCTGCAAACTCAGTCGCTACTTGAGCAGTAGAGGTATCATCCTTAAATTTCATGTTCCAATTCTGCCTGCCAATAGAAAAATTACCATTACCATCTCAAGGAAATGATTTCCCATGTTCCAACCTTTCGTCCTTGAAAACTAAGTGGCATGAACCACCATCATCAACACAATATTGCCTTGAAAGTTCTACAACAGCTCTAACAGCTAGGCTTGCATGTTCTGCAAACTTAGTCGCTACTTGAGCAGCAGAGATAACATGCTTAAATTTCATGTTCCAATACTACCTGCCTATAGAAAAATTACCATTACCATCTCAACGAAATGATTGCCCATATTACAACCTTTCATCCTTGAAAACCAAGTGGCAAGAACCACCATCATCAACACAATATTGCCTTGAAAGTTCTACAATAGCTCTGGCAGCTAGGCTGCATGTTCTGCAAACTCAGCCGCTGCTTGAGCAGCAGAGGTAGCTTGCTTAAATTTAATGTTCCAATACTGCCTGCCAATGGAAAAATTACCATTACCATCTCAAGGAAATGCTTGCCCATGTTCCAACCTTTCATCCTTTAAAACGAAGTGGCATGAACCACCATCATCAACACAAAATTGCCTTGAAAGTTCTACAACAGCTCTGGCAGCTAGGCTTGCATGTTCTGCAAACTCAATCGCTACTTGAGCAGCAGAGGTAGCATCCTTAAATTTCATGTTCCAATTCTGCCTGCCAATAGAAAAATTACCATAACCATCTCCAGGAAATGATTGCCCATGTTCTAACCTTTCATCCTTGAAAACTAAGTGGCATGAACCACCATCATCAACACAATATTACCTTGAAAGTTCTACAACAGCTCTAGAAGCTAGACTAGCATGTTCTACAAACTCAGTCGCTACTTGAGCAGTAGAGGTATCAACCTTAAATTTCATGTTCCAATTCTGCCTGCCAATAGAAAAATTACCATTACCATCTCTAGGAAATGATTGCCCATGTTCCAACCTTTCATCCTTGAAACCCAAGTGGCATGAACCACCATCATCAACACAATATTTCTTTGAAAGTTCTACAACAGCTCTGGCAGCTAGGCTTGCATGTTCTGCAAACTCAGCCGCTGCTTGAGAAGCAGATGTAGCATGCTTAAATTTGATGTTCCAATACTGCCTGCCAATAGAAAAATTACCATTACCATCTCAAGGAAATGCTTGCCCATGTTCCAAACTCAGTCGTTAGCAGCTAGCCTTGCATGTTCTGTAAACTCAGTCGTTACTCGAGCAGCAGAGGTAGCATCCTTAAATTTCATGTTCCAATTCTGCCTGCCAATAGAAAAATTACCATTACTGTCTCCAGGAAAAGATTGCCCTTATTCCAACCTTTCATCCTTGAAACCCAAGTGGCATGAACCACCATCATCAACACAATATAGCCTTGAAAGTTCTACAACACCTCTAGCAGCTAGGCTTGCATGTTCTGCAAACTCAGTCGCTACTTGAGCAGCAAAGGTAGCATCCTTAAATTTCAAGTTCCAATTCTGCCTGCCAATAGAAAAATTACCATTACTATCTCCAGGAAATGATTGCCCTAGTTCCAACCTTTCATCCTTGAAACCCAAGTGGCATGAACCACCATCATCAACACAATATTGCCTTGAAAGTTCTACAACAGCTCTGGTAGCTAGGCTTGCATGTTCTGCAAACTCAGCCGCTGCTTGATCAGCTGAGGTAGCATCCTTAAATTTGATGTTCAAATACTGCCTGCAAACAGAAAAATTACCATTACCATCTCAAGGAAATGATTGCCCATGTTCCTACCTTTTATCCTTGAAAACGAAGTGGCATGAACCACCATCATCAACACAATATTGCCTTGAAAGTTCTACAATAGCTCTGGCAGCTAGGCTTGCATGTTCTGCAAACTCAGTCGCTACTTGAGCAGCCGAGGTATCATCCTTAAATTTCATGTTCCAATTTTGCCTGCCAATAGAAAAATTACCATTACCATCTTCAGGAAATGATTTCCCTTGTTCCAACCTTTCATCCTTGAAACCCAAGTGGCATGAACCACCATCATCAACACAATATAGCCTTGAAATTTCTACAACAGCTCTGGCAGCTAGGCTTGCATGTTCTGCAAACTCAGCCGCTGCTTGAGCAACAAAGGTAGCATCCTTAAATTTCAGGTTCCAATTCTGCCTGCCAATAGAAAAATTTCCATTACCATCTCAAGGAAATGATTGCCCATGTTACAACCTTCCATCCTTAAAAACCAAGTGGCAAGAACCACCATCATCAACACAATATTGCCTTGAAAGTTCTACAACAGCTCTGGCAGCTAGGCTACATGTTCTGCAAACTCAACCGCTGCTAGAGCAGCAGAGGTAGCATCCTTAAATTTTATATTCCAATTATTCCTGGCAATAGAAAAATTACCATTACCATCTCTAGGTAACGGTTTCCCTTGTTCCAACTTTTCATCCTTGAAACCCAAGTGGCATGAACCACCATCATCAAAACAATATTGCTTTGAAAGTTCTACAACAGCTCTGGCAGGTAAGCTTGCATGTTCTGCAAACTCAGCCGCTGCTTGAGCAACAGAGGTAGCATCCTTAAATTTCATGTTCCAATTCTGCCTGCTAATAGAAAAATTACCATTACCATCTCAAGGTAATGATTACCCATGTTACAACCTTCCATCCTTGAAAACCAAGTGGCATGAACCACCATCATCAACACAATATTGCCTTGAAAGTTCTACAACAGCTCTGGCAGCTAGACTTGCATGTTCTGCAAACTCAGTCACTACTTGAGCAGCAGAGGTAGAATCCTTAAATTTCATGTTCCAATTCTGCCTGCCAATAGAAAAATTACCATTACCATCTCAAGGAAATGCTTGCCCATGTTCCAACCTTTCATCCTTGAAAACTAAGTGGCATGAACCACCATCATCAACACAATATTGCCTTGAAAGTTCTACAACAGCTCTAGCAGCTAGGCTTGCATGTTCTGCAAACTCAGTCGCTACTTGAGCAGCAGAGGTATCATCCTTAAATTTCATGTTCCAATTTTGCCTGCCAATAGAAAAATTACCATTACCATCTTCAGGAAATGATTTCCCTTGTTCCAACCTTTCATCCTTGAAACCCAAGTGGCATGAACCACCATCATCAACACAATATAGCCTTGAAATTTCTACAACAGCTCTGGCAGCTAGGCTTGCATGTTCTGCAAACTCAGCCGCTGCTTGAGCAACAAAGGTAGCATCCTTAAATTTCATGTTCCAATTCTGCCTGCCAATAGAAAAATTTCCATTACCATCTCAAGGAAATGATTGCCCATGTTACAACCTTCCATCCTTAAAAACCAAGTGGCAAGAACCACCATCATCAACACAATATTGCCTTGAAAGTTCTACAATAGCTCTGGCAGCTAGGCTACATGTTCTGCAAACTCAACCGCTGCTAGAGCAGCAGAGGTAGCATCCTTAAATTTTATATTCCAATTATTCCTGGCAATAGAAAAATTACCATTACCATCTCTAGGTAACGGTTGCCCTTATTCCAACCTTTCATCCTTGAAACCCAAGTGGCATGAACCACCATCATCAACACAATATTGCCTTGAAAGTTCTACAACAGCTCTGGTAGCTAGGCTTGTCTGTTCTCTAAACTCAGCCGCTGCTTGATCAGCTGAGGTAGCATGCTTAAATTTGATGTTCCAATACAGCCTGCCAACAGAAAAATTACCATTACCATCTCAAGGAAATGATTGCCCATGTTCCAACCTTTTATCCTTGAAAACGAAGTGGCATGAACCACCATCATCAACACAATATTGCCTTGAAAGTTCTACAACAGCTCTAGCAGCTAGGCTTGCATGTTCTGCAAACTCAGTCGCTACTTGAGCAGCAGAGGTATCATCCTTAAATTTCATGTTCTAATTCAGCCTGCCAATAGAAAAAATTACCATTACCATCTCAAGGAAATGCTTGCCCATGTTCGAACCTTTCATCCTTGAAAAGTAAGTGGCATGAACCACCACCATCAACACAATATTGCCTTGAAAGTTCTACAACAGCTCTAGCAGCTAGGCTTGCATGTTCTGCAAACTCAGTCGCTACTTGAGCAGTAGAGGTAGCATCCCTAAATTTCATGTTCCAATTCTGCCTGCCTATAGAAAAATTACCATTACCATCTCCAGGAAATGATTGCCCTTGTTCCAACCTTTCATCCTTGAAACCCAAGTGGCATGAACCACCATCATCAACACAATATTGCCTTGAAAGTTCTACAACAGCTCTGGTAGCTAGGCTTGTCTGTTCTCTAAACTCAGCCGCTGCTTGATCAGCTGAGGTAGCATGCTTAAATTTGATGTTCCAATACAGCCTGCCAACAGAAAAATTACCATTACCATCTCAAGGAAATGATTGCCCATGTTCCAACCTTTTATCCTTGAAAACGAAGTGGCATGAACCACCATCATCAACACAATATTGCCTTGAAAGTTCTACAACAGCTCTGGCAGCTAGGCTTGCATGTTCTGCAAACTCAGTCGCTACTTGAGCAGCAGAGGTATCATCCCTAAATTTCATGTTCTAATTCAGCCTGCCAATAGAAAAAATTACCATTACCATCTCAAGGAAATGCTTGCCCATGTTCGAACCTTTCATCCTTGAAAAGTAAGTGGCATGAACCACCACCATCAACACAATATTGCCTTGAAAGTTCTACAACAGCTCTAGCAGCTAGGCTTGCATGTTCTGCAAACTCAGTCGCTACTTGAGCAGTAGAGGTAGCATCCCTAAATTTCATGTTCCAATTCTGCCTGCCTATAGAAAAATTACCATTACCATCTCCAGGAAATGATTGCCCTTGTTCCAACCTTTCATCCTTGAAACCCAAGTGGCATGAACCACCATCATCAACACAATATAGCCTTGAAATTTCTACAACAGCTCTGGCTGCAAGGTTTGCATGTTCTTCAAACTCAGCCGCTGCTTGAGCAACAAAGGTAGCATCCTTAAATTTCATTTTCCAATTCTGCCTGCCAATAGAAAAATTACCATTACCATCTCAAGGAAATGATTGCCCATGTTACAACCTTTCATCCTTGAAAACCAAGTGGCAAGAACCACCATCATCAACACATTACAGCTCTGGCAGCTAGGCTACATGTTCTGCAAACTCAACCGCTGCCTGAGCAGCAGAGGTAGCATCCTTAAATTTCATGTTCCAATTAGGCCTGCCAATAGAAAAATTACCATTACCATCTCCAGGAAATGATTGCCCTTGTTCCAACATTTCATCCTTGAAACCCAAGTGGCATGAACCACCATCATCAACACAATATAGCCTTGAAATTTCTACAACAGCTCTGGCAGCTAGGCTTGCATGTTCTGCAAACTCAGCCGCTGCTTGAGCAGTAGAGGTAGCATCCTTAAATTTCATGTTCCAATTCTTCCTGCCAATAGAAAAATTACCATTACCATCTCCAGGAAACGGTTTCCCTTGTTCCAACCTTTCATCCTTGAAACCCAAGTGGCATGAACCACCATCATCAACACAATATAGCCTTGAAATTTCTACAACAGCTCTGGCAGCTAGGCTTGCATGTTCTGCAAACTCAGCCGCTGCTTGAGCAGCAGAGGTAGCATCCTCAAATTTCATGTTCCAATTTTGCCTGCCAATAGAAAAATTACCATTACCATCTCTAGGAAACGGTTTCCCTTGTTCCAACCTTTCATCCTTGAAACCCAAGTGGCATGAACCACCATCATCAACACAATATTGCCTTGAAAGTTCTACAACAGCTCTGGTAGTGTTACACCCTATATTTTCG